>NC_045541.1:30655209-30780209 GCF_009769535.1 Thamnophis elegans | reverse complement strand
ACTCTGTTGGTGTACTCTCGCCTGACAATAGTTTTTACTTCTCCATGCTTGATGTTATCCAACTGCAGAATGCCTAAGTATTTGTAGGCTTCATTTTCTTTGCATTTAATTAGTTGGCCATTGGGCATTTCAATTCCCTCAGATGCAGTGATTTTGCCCCTTTTTATGGATACAGTGGCGCATTTTTCCATGCCAAACTGCATTGAAATATCGGTGCTGAATACTCGGACTGTATTTGTCAATGATTGGATTTCTATTTCTGACTTTCCATAGAGTTTCAAATCATCCATATATAGTAAATGCGAAATTTTTTCAGCTTTTTTGGCTGTTTGGTAGCCTAATTTCATTTTTTTTAAGATTACTGATAGTGGGATCATTGCGATGATGAAGAGAAGAGGTGAAAGTGAATCACCCTGGAAAATTCCTCGCTTGATATTAACCATTCCGTAGCTCTCATTCCCTACTGCCAACTCAGTTCTCCATTGTTTCATTGCCTTTTCAGTAAAGGATGTAATATTTTTGCTAATGCCAGTTGTTTCTAAGCATTTTATGATCCAACTATGTGGCAGTGAGTCAAATGCCTTTTTGTAATCAATCCAGACCATATTCAAGTTCGTTTTTCTGTTCTTACAATTTTCTAATATCATTTTATCAATTAGAAGCTGATCTTTTGTGCCCCTGCTCCTTCTTTTGTTGCCTTTTTGCTCTACTGGCAAGATGTTGTTTGTTTCCAAATAATCCATCATGTTATCTGCAATAATGCCTGTGAGTAATTTGAAGGTTGTTGGTAAGCATGTTATTGGTCTATAGTTTTCAGGTGTTGTTCCTTTAGTTGGATCTTTCTGAATCAAGTATGTTTTTCCAGTTGTCAACCATTCATCAATTTGGCCCTTTTGTAAAATTTCATTCAGTTGCCTGGCCAATATTGCATGTAAACTGGTCAGATATTTGAGCCAGAAACCATGTAATTGGTCCTTTCCAGGTGATGTCCAATTCTTTACCTTTTTAACTCGATTTTTGATCATCTCAGTTGTTATTTCTAATACTTGCATTTGTTGTTGCCAATGCTTTTCTCAAAGTCATGTATCCACTTTGCTTCCTTGTTGTAGTCCTTTGCATTTTCCCACAATTCTTTCCAGAATTCAACTGTGGCCTGCTTTTCTGGTTTTTCACTTTTGGTGTCACCATTCACATTAAGACTTTGATAAAAACGCCGTTGGTCTGATCGAAATTGCTGATTTTGTTTATATTGGATGATTCGTGCCTCATATCTTTCAATTTTTCTAGCTGTTGCTGTTATCTGCTGTTTTACAATCTCTACAGCTTCATTGATGTTTCTTGTATCCAATCTATATCTTCTGATTAGCCGATCTATGATTTTGTTGTTTTTAAGCCGTTGCTCATGCATGTTCTTTAAGTTACTAGCATCTGCCCTTAATTTTTTGATTTTTTGTTCTAGACGGATTTTCCACTTTGGCTTTGATGCTTTTTCTGTTGTGTGACTAGGTACTTTAATTTTAATGCCTAGTTCGTTACTGACTATTACAGCTGCGCTGTACATTAACTGGTTTGTTTCCAAGATGGATCCCGGTTCAATTGTTGAAAACACTGCATTAACCATTTTCATGATAGGGGCCAAAATTTTCTTAGGCACAGTTTTTAGTGATGGTAAACGTTGCCTTTCCTCATTAAGCAGAAAATGCTCCATGATCTTATCCTTCAATTCTTTTTGTTTTTGAGTTAGTTCATCAGTTGGTTCAGTGATAACTGGTTCTAGTGGTGGTGATGTTATTTCCTCCCCGAGAGCTTCTTCTGGGAGTTCTACTATAGTGTCTTTAGTTGTGTCTTGAATATCAGTTATTTCCGCTTGTGATATTGTTTTTTGGGTTTTGCAATTTGCCTGAATTTCCTCGTGTTCAACTTCACTAAACACTTTATTCCGTATAATAAATCGCCTTTGATCTGCTAGTCGTTGTTCACTAACATTTGAATCTGGATATTGTTGTTTCCATAATTCATACATTCGCTTTAAATAGCCTCTTTTTTCTGGCTCTGAGTTGTAGTAACAGGCCATTATGGCACGGTTTTCATCTGCACTATATTTTGTCGTTTTGTTGGCTGGTCCACTTGTAGCCCACTTGTCGACGGATGTCCAGGGACCCCAACATCCGCCGTGGCCCTTGTTAACCCGCGCGACGACCGATGCGGTATGGAATTCTTATTCGTTTTTTTCACCATATTGTATGGGTTGGCAGGGGTTTTTTTTACGGGACCAGATGCCAACCTGATCCTAACCTTCCTCCTTTCTCATCCGGGCTTGGGACCGGCAACGGCGGAGTTGTTGTTATTATTATTATTATTATTATTATTATTATTATTATTATTATTGTACAATTGTATCACAGCGGCCAGTTGTTTCGCCGGATTTGGCATTGGTTACTAGTCGGGCCCCACCCAGGAGCCTAGGACGTCGTAACGTATTTTCGTAATATGCGTGCAGATCCAAGCAGTGCGGCTTTTTGCATTTGACTGATGGTGATTTTGTCAATTTTTAACTGTTTTAAATGTAATTCCAGTGCTTTTGGAATAGCACCCAGTGTGCCAATTACCACTGGAATTACCACTGCTGGTTTGTGCCATAGTCGTTGAATTTCGATTTTTAAGTCCTGGTATCTTGCGATTTTTTCATGTTCCTTCTCGGCGACCCTGCTATCACCTGGTATTGCGATGTCTATGATTGTGACCTTATTTTTCTCAACCAGTGTGATGTCTGGTGTATTATGCGCCAGTATTTTGTCGGTTTGTATACGGAAATCCCACAAGATCTTGACCATCTGATTTTCGGTGACTTTTTCAGGCTGATGTTCCCACCAGTTTGTTGCTGTTTTAATATTAAAATTTTTGCACAAATTCCAATGAATCATTTGTGCTACTGAATTGTGCCGCAATTTATAATCAGTCTGCGCGATTTTTTTACAGCAGCTGAGTATGTGATCAACAGTTTCATCAGCTTCTTTGCAAAGTCTGCATTTGGCATCATCAGAGGATTTTTCGATTTTGGCCTTAATGGCATTTGTGCGGATAGCTTGTTCTTGCGCAGCCAGGATTAGTGACTCTGTTTCTTTCTTTAATGTACCTGTTTTTAACCATAACCAAGTTTGTTCACTGTCCACTTTATCTTTTATTTTTTCCAGAAATTGACCATGCAGTGCTTTGTTCTGCCAACTCTCCATTCTTGATTTTATCACATCTTTTCTGTATTCTTGTTTTGTCTGTTGGGCCTTCAGTAGATTTTTGTTCTTTACTTCGATTAATAGATGTTCTTGGGTGTCTTTTAAATAATCAGCCAGTGCATGTTTTTCTTCTTCAACTGTTTGCTTCACTTGTAATAATCCTCTGCCACCTGATTTTCGGGGCAGATATAGTCTATCAGTATCACCACGTGGATGTAAACTGTAGTGCATTGTCATTAGTTTCCTGGTTTTTTCGGTCCAAAAGGTCCAAATCAGCTTGTGTCCAGTTAACTATGCCAGCTGTGTATCTTATAACTGGTATTGCCCAGGTATTTATGGCCTTGATTGTATTTCCACCATTCAATTTAGATTTCAAAATTTTCCTAACTCTGTTGGTGTACTCTCGCCTGACAATAGTTTTTACTTCTCCATGCTTGATGTTATCCAACTGCAGAATGCCTAAGTATTTGTAGGCTTCATTTTCTTTGCATTTAATTAGTTGGCCATTGGGCATTTTAATTCCCTCAGATGCAGTGATTTTGCCCCTTTTTATGGATACAGTGGCGCATTTTTCCATGCCAAACTGCATTGAAATATCGGTGCTGAATACTCGGACTGTATTTGTCAATGATTGGATTTCTATTTCTGACTTTCCATAGAGTTTCAAATCATCCATATATAGTAAATGCGAAATTTTTTCAGCTTTTTTGGCTGTTTGGTAGCCTAATTTCATTTTTTTTAAGATTACTGATAGTGGGATCATTGCGATGATGAAGAGAAGAGGTGAAAGTGAATCACCCTGGAAAATTCCTCGCTTGATATTAACCATTCCGTAGCTCTCATTCCCTACTGCCAACTCAGTTCTCCATTGTTTCATTGCCTTTTCAGTAAAGGATGTAATATTTTTGCTAATGCCAGTTGTTTCTAAGCATTTTATGATCCAACTATGTGGCAGTGAGTCAAATGCCTTTTTGTAATCAATCCAGACCATATTCAAGTTCGTTTTTCTGTTCTTACAATTTTCTAATATCATTTTATCAATTAGAAGCTGATCTTTTGTGCCCCTGCTCCTTCTTTTGTTGCCTTTTTGCTCTACTGGCAAGATGTTGTTTGTTTCCAAATAATCCATCATGTTATCTGCAATAATGCCTGTGAGTAATTTGAAGGTTGTTGGTAAGCATGTTATTGGTCTATAGTTTTCAGGTGTTGTTCCTTTAGTTGGATCTTTCTGAATCAAGTATGTTTTTCCAGTTGTCAACCATTCATCAATTTGGCCCTTTTGTAAAATTTCATTCAGTTGCCTGGCCAATATTGCATGTAAACTGGTCAGATATTTGAGCCAGAAACCATGTAATTGGTCCTTTCCAGGTGATGTCCAATTCTTTACCTTTTTAACTCGATTTTCGATCATCTCAGTTGTTATTTCTAATACTTGCATTTGTTTGTTGCCAATGCTTTTCTCAAAGTCATGTATCCACTTTGCTTCCTTGTTGTAGTCCTTTGCATTTTCCCACAATTCTTTCCAGAATTCAACTGTGGCCTGCTTTTCTGGTTTTTCACTTTTGGTGTCACCATTCACATTAAGACTTTGATAAAAACACCGTTGTTGTTGTTGTTATTATTATTATTATTATTATTATTATTATTATTATTATTATTATTATTATACAATTGTATCACAGCGGCCAGTTGTTTCGCTGGATTTGGCATTGGTTACTAGTCGGGACCCACCCAGGGGCCTAGGACGTCGTAACGTATTTTCGTAATATGCGTGCAGATCCAAGCAGTGCGGCTTTTTGCATTTGACTGATGGTGATTTTGTCAATTTTTAACTGTTTTAAATGTAATTCCAGTGCTTTTGGAATAGCACCCAGTGTGCCAATTACCACTGGAATTACCACTGCTGGTTTGTGCCATAGTCGTTGAATTTCAATTTTTAAGTCCTGGTATCTTGCGATTTTTTCATGTTCCTTCTCGGCGACCCTGCTATCACCTGGTATTGCGATGTCTATGATTGTGACCTTATTTTTCTCAACCAGTGTGATGTCTGGTGTATTATGCGCCAGTATTTTGTCGGTTTGTATACGGAAATCCCACAAGATCTTGACCATCTGATTTTCTGTGACTTTGTCAGGCTGATGTTCCCACCAGTTTGTTGCTGTTTTAATATTATAATTTTTGCACAAATTCCAATGGATCATTTGTGCTACTGAATTGTGCCGCAATTTATAATCAGTCTGCGCGATTTTTTTTTTTACAGCAGCTGAGTATGTGATCAACAGTTTCATCAGCTTCTTTGCAAAGTCTGCATTTGGCATCATCAGAGGATTTTTCGATTTTGGCCTTAATGGCATTTGTGCGGATAGCTTGTTCTTGCGCAGCCAGGATTAGTGACTCTTTCTTTAATGTACCTGTTCTTAACCATAACCAAGTTTGTTCACTGTCCACTTTATCTTTTATTTTTTCCAGAAATTGACCATGCAGTGCTTTGTTCTGCCAACTCTCCATTCTTGATTTTATCACATCTTTTCTGTATTCTTGTTTTGTCTGTTGGGCCTTCAGTAGATTTTTGTTCTTTACTTCGATTAATAGATGTTCTTGAGTGTCTTTTAAATAATCAGCCAGTGCATGTTTTTCTTCTTCAACTGTTTGCTTCACTTGTAATAATCCTCTGCCACCTGATTTTCGGGGCAGATATAGTCTATCAGTATCACCACGTGGATGTAAACTGTAGTGCATTGTCATTAGTTTCCTGGTTTTTCGGTCCAAAAGGTCCAAATCAGCTTGTGTCCAGTTAACTATGCCAGCTGTGTATCTTATAACTGGTATTGCCCAGGTATTTATGGCCTTGATTGTATTTCCACCATTCAATTTAGATTTCAAAATTTTCCTAACTCTGTTGGTGTACTCTCGCCTGACAATAGTTTTTACTTCTCCATGCTTGATGTTATCCAACTGCAGAATGCCTAAGTATTTGTAGGCTTCATTTTCTTTGCATTTAATTAGTTGGCCATTGGGCATTTCAATTCCCTCAGATGCAGTGATTTTGCCCCTTTTTATGGATACAGTGGCGCATTTTTCCATGCCAAACTGCATTGAAATATCGGTGCTGAATACTCGGACTGTATTTGTCAATGATTGGATTTCTATTTCTGACTTTCCATAGAGTTTCAAATCATCCATATATAGTAAATGCGAAATTTTTCAGCTTTTTTGGCTGTTTGGTAGCCTAATTTCATTTTTTTTAAGATTACTGATAGTGGGATCATTGCGATGATGAAGAGAAGAGGTGAAAGTGAATCACCCTGGAAAATTCCTCGCTTGATATTAACCATTCCGTAGCTCTCATTCCCTACTGCCAACTCAGTTCTCCATTGTTTCATTGCCTTTTCAGTAAAGGATGTAATATTTTTGCTAATGCCAGTTGTTTCTAAGCATTTTATGATCCAACTATGTGGCAGTGAGTCAAATGCCTTTTTGTAATCAATCCAGACCATATTCAAGTTCGTTTTTCTGTTCTTACAATTTTCTAATATCATTTTATCAATTAGAAGCTGATCTTTTGTGCCCCTGCTCCTTCTTTTGTTGCCTTTTTGCTCTACTGGCAAGATGTTGTTTGTTTCCAAATAATCCATCATGTTATCTGCAATAATGCCTGTGAGTAATTTGAAGGTTGTTGGTAAGCATGTTATTGGTCTATAGTTTTCAGGTGTTGTTCCTTTAGTTGGATCTTTCTGAATCAAGTATGTTTTTCCAGTTGTCAACCATTCATCAATTTGGCCCTTTTGTAAAATTTCATTCAGTTGCCTGGCCAATATTGCATGTAAACTGGTCAGATATTTGAGCCAGAAACCATGTAATTGGTCCTTTCCAGGTGATGTCCAATTCTTTACCTTTTTAACTCGATTTTGATCATCTCAGTTGTTATTTCTAATACTTGCATTTGTTTGTTGCCAATGCTTTTCTCAAAGTCATGTATCCACTTTGCTTCCTTGTTGTAGTCCTTTGCATTTTCCCACAATTCTTTCCAGAATTCAACTGTGGCCTGCTTTTCTGGTTTTTCACTTTTGGTGTCACCATTCACATTAAGACTTTGATAAAAACGCCGTTGGTCTGATCGAAATTGCTGATTTTGTTTATATTGGATGATTCGTGCCTCATATCTTTCAATTTTTCTAGCTGTTGCTGTTATCTGCTGTTTTACAATCTCTACAGCTTCATTGATGTTTCTTGTATCCAATCTATATCTTCTGATTAGCCGATCTATGATTTTGTTGTTTTTAAGCCGTTGCTCATGCATGTTCTTTAAGTTACTAGCATCTGCCCTTAATTTTTTGATTTTTTGTTCTAGACGGATTTTCCACTTTGGCTTTGATGCTTTTTCTGTTGTGTGACTAGGTACTTTAATTTTAATGCCTAGTTCGTTAGTGACTATTACAGCTGCGCTGTACATTAACTGGTTTGTTTCCAAGATGGATCCCGGTTCAATTGTTGAAAACACTGCATTAACCATTTTCATGATAGGGGCCAAAATTTTCTTAGGCACAGTTTTTAGTGATGGTAAACGTTGCCTTTCCTCATTAAGCAGAAAATGCTCCATGATCTTATCCTTCAATTCTTTTTGTTTTTGAGTTAGTTCATCAGTTGGTTCAGTGATAACTGGTTCTAGTGGTGGTGATGTTATTTCCTCCCCGAGAGCTTCTTCTGGGAGTTCTACTATAGTGTCTTTAGTTGTGTCTTGAATATCAGTTATTTCCGCTTGTGATATTGTTTTTTGGGTTTTGCAATTTGCCTGAATTTCCTCGTGTTCAACTTCACTAAACACTTTATTCCGTATAATAAATCGCCTTTGATCTGCTAGTCGTTGTTCACTAACATTTGAATCTGGATATTGTTGTTTCCATAATTCATACATTCGCTTTAAATAGCCTCTTTTTTCTGGCTCTGAGTTGTAGTAACAGGCCATTATGGCACGGTTTTCATCTGCACTATATTTTTGTCGTTTTGTTGGCTGGTCCACTTGTAGCCCACTTGTCGACGGATGTCCAGGGACCCCAACATCCGCCGTGGCCCTTGTTAACCCGCGCGACGACCGATGCGGTATGGAATTCTTATTCGTTTTTTTCACCATATTGTATGGGTTGGCAGGGGTTTTTTTTACGGGACCAGATGCCAACCTGATCCTAACCTTCCTCCTTTCTCATCCGGGCTTGGGACCGGCAACGGCGGAGTTGTTGTTATTATTATTATTATTATTATTATTATTATTATTATTATTATTGTACAATTGTATCACAGCGGCCAGTTGTTTCGCCGGATTTGGCATTGGTTACTAGTCGGGCCCCACCCAGGAGCCTAGGACGTCGTAACGTATTTTCGTAATATGCGTGCAGATCCAAGCAGTGCAGCTTTTTGCATTTGACTGATGGTGATTTTGTCAATTTTTAACTGTTTTAAATGTAATTCCAGTGCTTTTGGAATAGCACCCAGTGTGCCAATTACCACTGGAATTACCACTGCTGGTTTGTGCCATAGTCGTTGAATTTCGATTTTTAAGTCCTGGTATCTTGCGATTTTTTCATGTTCCTTCTCGGCGACCCTGCTATCACCTGGTATTGCGATGTCTATGATTGTGACCTTATTTTTCTCAACCAGTGTGATGTCTGGTGTATTATGCGCCAGTATTTTGTCGGTTTGTATACGGAAATCCCACAAGATCTTGACCATCTGATTTTCGGTGACTTTTTCAGGCTGATGTTCCCACCAGTTTGTTGCTGTTTTAATATTAAAATTTTTGCACAAATTCCAATGAATCATTTGTGCTACTGAATTGTGCCGCAATTTATAATCAGTCTGCGCGATTTTTTTACAGCAGCTGAGTATGTGATCAACAGTTTCATCAGCTTCTTTGCAAAGTCTGCATTTGGCATCATCAGAGGATTTTTCGATTTTGGCCTTAATGGCATTTGTGCGGATAGCTTGTTCTTGCGCAGCCAGGATTAGTGACTCTGTTTCTTTCTTTAATGTACCTGTTTTTAACCATAACCAAGTTTGTTCACTGTCCACTTTATCTTTTATTTTTTCCAGAAATTGACCATGCAGTGCTTTGTTCTGCCAACTCTCCATTCTTGATTTTATCACATCTTTTCTGTATTCTTGTTTTGTCTGTTGGGCCTTCAGTAGATTTTTGTTCTTTACTTCGATTAATAGATGTTCTTGGGTGTCTTTTAAATAATCAGCCAGTGCATGTTTTTCTTCTTCAACTGTTTGCTTCACTTGTAATAATCCTCTGCCACCTGATTTTCGGGGCAGATATAGTCTATCAGTATCACCACGTGGATGTAAACTGTAGTGCATTGTCATTAGTTTCCTGGTTTTTTCGGTCCAAAAGGTCCAAATCAGCTTGTGTCCAGTTAACTATGCCAGCTGTGTATCTTATAACTGGTATTGCCCAGGTATTTATGGCCTTGATTGTATTTCCACCATTCAATTTAGATTTCAAAATTTTCCTAACTCTGTTGGTGTACTCTCGCCTGACAATAGTTTTTACTTCTCCATGCTTGATGTTATCCAACTGCAGAATGCCTAAGTATTTGTAGGCTTCATTTTCTTTGCATTTAATTAGTTGGCCATTGGGCATTTTAATTCCCTCAGATGCAGTGATTTTGCCCCTTTTTATGGATACAGTGGCGCATTTTTCCATGCCAAACTGCATTGAAATATCGGTGCTGAATACTCGGACTGTATTTGTCAATGATTGGATTTCTATTTCTGACTTTCCATAGAGTTTCAAATCATCCATATATAGTAAATGCGAAATTTTTTCAGCTTTTTTGGCTGTTTGGTAGCCTAATTTCATTTTTTTTAAGATTACTGATAGTGGGATCATTGCGATGATGAAGAGAAGAGGTGAAAGTGAATCACCCTGGAAAATTCCTCGCTTGATATTAACCATTCCGTAGCTCTCATTCCCTACTGCCAACTCAGTTCTCCATTGTTTCATTGCCTTTTCAGTAAAGGATGTAATATTTTTGCTAATGCCAGTTGTTTCTAAGCATTTTATGATCCAACTATGTGGCAGTGAGTCAAATGCCTTTTTGTAATCAATCCAGACCATATTCAAGTTCGTTTTTCTGTTCTTACAATTTTCTAATATCATTTTATCAATTAGAAGCTGATCTTTTGTGCCCCTGCTCCTTCTTTTGTTGCCTTTTTGCTCTACTGGCAAGATGTTGTTTGTTTCCAAATAATCCATCATGTTATCTGCAATAATGCCTGTGAGTAATTTGAAGGTTGTTGGTAAGCATGTTATTGGTCTATAGTTTTCAGGTGTTGTTCCTTTAGTTGGATCTTTCTGAATCAAGTATGTTTTTCCAGTTGTCAACCATTCATCAATTTGGCCCTTTTGTAAAATTTCATTCAGTTGCCTGGCCAATATTGCATGTAAACTGGTCAGATATTTGAGCCAGAAACCATGTAATTGGTCCTTTCCAGGTGATGTCCAATTCTTTACCTTTTTAACTCGATTTTCGATCATCTCAGTTGTTATTTCTAATACTTGCATTTGTTTGTTGCCAATGCTTTTCTCAAAGTCATGTATCCACTTTGCTTCCTTGTTGTAGTCCTTTGCATTTTCCCACAATTCTTTCCAGAATTCAACTGTGGCCTGCTTTTCTGGTTTTTCACTTTTGGTGTCACCATTCACATTAAGACTTTGATAAAAACACCGTTGTTGTTGTTGTTATTATTATTATTATTATTATTATTATTATTATTATTATTATACAATTGTATCACAGCGGCCAGTTGTTTCGCTGGATTTGGCATTGGTTACTAGTCGGGACCCACCCAGGGGCCTAGGACGTCGTAACGTATTTTCGTAATATGCGTGCAGATCCAAGCAGTGCGGCTTTTTGCATTTGACTGATGGTGATTTTGTCAATTTTTAACTGTTTTAAATGTAATTCCAGTGCTTTTGGAATAGCACCCAGTGTGCCAATTACCACTGGAATTACCACTGCTGGTTTGTGCCATAGTCGTTGAATTTCGATTTTTAAGTCCTGGTATTTTGCGATTTTTTCATGTTCCTTCTCGGCGACCCTGCTATCACCTGGTATTGCAATATCTATGATTGTAACCTTGTTTTTCTCAACCAGTGTGATGTCTGGTGTATTATGCGCCAGTATTTTGTCGGTTTGTATACGGAAATCCCACAAGATCTTGACCATCTGATTTTCGGTGACTTTTTCAGGCTGATGTTCCCACCAGTTTGTTGCTGTTTTAATATTAAAATTTTTGCACAAATTCCAATGGATCATTTGCGCTACTGAATTGTGCCGCAATTTATAATCACTCTGCGTGATTTTTTTACAGCAGCTGAGTATGTGATCAACAGTTTCATCAGCTTCTTTGCAAAGTCTGCATTTGGCATCATCAGAGGATTTTTCGATTTTGGCCTTAATGGCATTTGTGCAGATAGCTTGTTCTTGCGCAGCCAGGATTAGTGACTCTGTTTCTTTCTTTAATGTACCTGTTCTTAACCATAACCAAGTTTGTTCACTGTCCACTTTATCTTTTATTTTTTCCAGAAATTGACCATGCAGTGCTTTGTTCTGCCAACTCTCCATTCTTGATTTTATCACATCTTTTCTGTATTCTTGTTTTGTCTGTTGGGCCTTCAGTAGATTTTTGTTCTTTACTTCGATTAATAGATGTTCTTGAGTGTCTTTTAAATAATCAGCCAGTGCATGTTTTTCTTCTTCAACTGTTTGCTTCACTTGTAATAATCCTCTGCCACCTGATTTTCGGGGCAGATATAGTCTATCAGTATCACCACGTGGATGTAAACTGTAGTGCATTGTCATTAGTTTCCTGGTTTTTCGGTCCAAAAGGTCCAAATCAGCTTGTGTCCAGTTAACTATGCCAGCTGTGTATCTTATAACTGGTATTGCCCAGGTATTTATGGCCTTGATTGTATTTCCACCATTCAATTTAGATTTCAAAATTTTCCTAACTCTGTTGGTGTACTCTCGCCTGACAATAGTTTTTACTTCTCCATGCTTGATGTTATCCAACTGCAGAATGCCTAAGTATTTGTAGGCTTCATTTTCTTTGCATTTAATTAGTTGGCCATTGGGCATTTCAATTCCCTCAGATGCAGTGATTTTGCCCCTTTTTATGGATACAGTGGCGCATTTTTCCATGCCAAACTGCATTGAAATATCGGTGCTGAATACTCGGACTGTATTTGTCAATGATTGGATTTCTATTTCTGACTTTCCATAGAGTTTCAAATCATCCATATATAGTAAATGCGAAATTTTTTCAGCTTTTTTGGCTGTTTGGTAGCCTAATTTCATTTTTTTTAAGATTACTGATAGTGGGATCATTGCGATGATGAAGAGAAGAGGTGAAAGTGAATCACCCTGGAAAATTCCTCGCTTGATATTAACCATTCCGTAGCTCTCATTCCCTACTGCCAACTCAGTTCTCCATTGTTTCATTGCCTTTTCAGTAAAGGATGTAATATTTTTGCTAATGCCAGTTGTTTCTAAGCATTTTATGATCCAACTATGTGGCAGTGAGTCAAATGCCTTTTTGTAATCAATCCAGACCATATTCAAGTTCGTTTTTCTGTTCTTACAATTTTCTAATATCATTTTATCAATTAGAAGCTGATCTTTTGTGCCCCTGCTCCTTCTTTGTTGCCTTTTTGCTCTACTGGCAAGATGTTGTTTGTTTCCAAATAATCCATCATGTTATCTGCAATAATGCCTGTGAGTAATTTGAAGGTTGTTGGTAAGCATGTTATTGGTCTATAGTTTTCAGGTGTTGTTCCTTTAGTTGGATCTTTCTGAATCAAGTATGTTTTTCCAGTTGTCAACCATTCATCAATTTGGCCCTTTTGTAAAATTTCATTCAGTTGCCTGGCCAATATTGCATGTAAACTGGTCAGATATTTGAGCCAGAAACCATGTAATTGGTCCTTTCCAGGTGATGTCCAATTCTTTACCTTTTTAACTCGATTTTCGATCATCTCAGTTGTTATTTCTAATACTTGCATTTGTTTGTTGCCAATGCTTTTCTCAAAGTCATGTATCCACTTTGCTTCCTTGTTGTAGTCCTTTGCATTTTCCCACAATTCTTTCCAGAATTCAACTGTGGCCTGCTTTTCTGGTTTTTCACTTTTGGTGTCACCATTCACATTAAGACTTTGATAAAAACACCGTTGTTGTTGTTGTTATTATTATTATTATTATTATTATTATTATTATTATACAATTGTATCACAGCGGCCAGTTGTTTCGCTGGATTTGGCATTGGTTACTAGTCGGGACCCACCCAGGGGCCTAGGACGTCGTAACGTATTTTCGTAATATGCGTGCAGATCCAAGCAGTGCGGCTTTTTGCATTTGACTGATGGTGATTTTGTCAATTTTTAACTGTTTTAAATGTAATTCCAGTGCTTTTGGAATAGCACCCAGTGTGCCAATTACCACTGGAATTACCACTGCTGGTTTGTGCCATAGTCGTTGAATTTCGATTTTTAAGTCCTGGTATTTTGCGATTTTTTCATGTTCCTTCTCGGCGACCCTGCTATCACCTGGTATTGCAATATCTATGATTGTAACCTTGTTTTTCTCAACCAGTGTGATGTCTGGTGTATTATGCGCCAGTATTTTGTCGGTTTGTATACGGAAATCCCACAAGATCTTGACCATCTGATTTTCGGTGACTTTTTCAGGCTGATGTTCCCACCAGTTTGTTGCTGTTTTAATATTAAAATTTTTGCACAAATTCCAATGGATCATTTGCGCTACTGAATTGTGCCGCAATTTATAATCACTCTGCGTGATTTTTTTACAGCAGCTGAGTATGTGATCAACAGTTTCATCAGCTTCTTTGCAAAGTCTGCATTTGGCATCATCAGAGGATTTTTCGATTTTGGCCTTAATGGCATTTGTGCAGATAGCTTGTTCTTGCGCAGCCAGGATTAGTGACTCTGTTTCTTTCTTTAATGTACCTGTTCTTAACCATAACCAAGTTTGTTCACTGTCCACTTTATCTTTTATTTTTTCCAGAAATTGACCATGCAGTGCTTTGTTCTGCCAACTCTCCATTCTTGATTTTATCACATCTTTTCTGTATTCTTGTTTTGTCTGTTGGGCCTTCAGTAGATTTTTGTTCTTTACTTCGATTAATAGATGTTCTTGAGTGTCTTTTAAATAATCAGCCAGTGCATGTTTTTCTTCTTCAACTGTTTGCTTCACTTGTAATAATCCTCTGCCACCTGATTTTCGGGGCAGATATAGTCTATCAGTATCACCACGTGGATGTAAACTGTAGTGCATTGTCATTAGTTTCCTGGTTTTTTCGGTCCAAAAGGTCCAAATCAGCTTGTGTCCAGTTAACTATGCCAGCTGTGTATCTTATAACTGGTATTGCCCAGGTATTTATGGCCTTGATTGTATTTCCACCATTCAATTTAGATTTCAAAATTTTCCTAACTCTGTTGGTGTACTCTCGCCTGACAATAGTTTTTACTTCTCCATGCTTGATGTTATCCAACTGCAGAATGCCTAAGTATTTGTAGGCTTCATTTTCTTTGCATTTAATTAGTTGGCCATTGGGCATTTCAATTCCCTCAGATGCAGTGATTTTGCCCCTTTTTATGGATACAGTGGCGCATTTTTCCATGCCAAACTGCATTGAAATATCGGTGCTGAATACTCGGACTGTATTTGTCAATGATTGGATTTCTATTTCTGACTTTCCATAGAGTTTCAAATCATCCATATATAGTAAATGCGAAATTTTTTCAGCTTTTTTGGCTGTTTGGTAGCCTAATTTCATTTTTTTTAAGATTACTGATAGTGGGATCATTGCGATGATGAAGAGAAGAGGTGAAAGTGAATCACCCTGGAAAATTCCTCGCTTGATATTAACCATTCCGTAGCTCTCATTCCCTACTGCCAACTCAGTTCTCCATTGTTTCATTGCCTTTTCAGTAAAGGATGTAATATTTTTGCTAATGCCAGTTGTTTCTAAGCATTTTATGATCCAACTATGTGGCAGTGAGTCAAATGCCTTTTTGTAATCAATCCAGACCATATTCAAGTTCGTTTTCTGTTCTTACAATTTTCTAATATCATTTTATCAATTAGAAGCTGATCTTTTGTGCCCCTGCTCCTTCTTTTGTTGCCTTTTTGCTCTACTGGCAAGATGTTGTTTGTTTCCAAATAATCCATCATGTTATCTGCAATAATGCCTGTGAGTAATTTGAAGGTTGTTGGTAAGCATGTTATTGGTCTATAGTTTTCAGGTGTTGTTCCTTTAGTTGGATCTTTCTGAATCAAGTATGTTTTTCCAGTTGTCAACCATTCATCAATTTGGCCCTTTTGTAAAATTTCATTCAGTTGCCTGGCCAATATTGCATGTAAACTGGTCAGATATTTGAGCCAGAAACCATGTAATTGGTCCTTTCCAGGTGATGTCCAATTCTTTACCTTTTTAACTCGATTTTTGATCATCTCAGTTGTTATTTCTAATACTTGCATTTGTTTGTTGCCAATGCTTTTCTCAAAGTCATGTATCCACTTTGCTTCCTTGTTGTAGTCCTTTGCATTTTCCCACAATTCTTTCCAGAATTCAACTGTGGCCTGCTTTTCTGGTTTTTCACTTTTGGTGTCACCATTCACATTAAGACTTTGATAAAAACGCCGTTGGTCTGATCGAAATTGCTGATTTTGTTTATATTGGATGATTCGTGCCTCATATCTTTCAATTTTTCTAGCTGTTGCTGTTATCTGCTGTTTTACAATCTCTACAGCTTCATTGATGTTTCTTGTATCCAATCTATATCTTCTGATTAGCCGATCTATGATTTTGTTGTTTTTAAGCCGTTGCTCATGCATGTTCTTTAAGTTACTAGCATCTGCCCTTAATTTTTTGATTTTTTGTTCTAGACGGATTTTCCACTTTGGCTTTGATGCTTTTTCTGTTGTGTGACTAGGTACTTTAATTTTAATGCCTAGTTCGTTAGTGACTATTACAGCTGCGCTGTACATTAACTGGTTTGTTTCCAAGATGGATCCCGGTTCAATTGTTGAAAACACTGCATTAACCATTTTCATGATAGGGGCCAAAATTTTCTTAGGCACAGTTTTTAGTGATGGTAAACGTTGCCTTTCCTCATTAAGCAGAAAATGCTCCATGATCTTATCCTTCAATTCTTTTTGTTTTTGAGTTAGTTCATCAGTTGGTTCAGTGATAACTGGTTCTAGTGGTGGTGATGTTATTTCCTCCCCGAGAGCTTCTTCTGGGAGTTCTACTATAGTGTCTTTAGTTGTGTCTTGAATATCAGTTATTTCCGCTTGTGATATTGTTTTTTGGGTTTTGCAATTTGCCTGAATTTCCTCGTGTTCAACTTCACTAAACACTTTATTCCGTATAATAAATCGCCTTTGATCTGCTAGTCGTTGTTCACTAACATTTGAATCTGGATATTGTTGTTTACATAATTCATACATTCGCTTTAAATAGCCTCTTTTTTCTGGCTCTGAGTTGTAGTAACAGGCCATTATGGCACGGTTTTCATCTGCACTATATTTTTGTCGTTTTGTTGGCTGGTCCACTTGTAGCCCACTTGTCGACGGATGTCCAGGGACCCCAACATCCGCCGTGGCCCTTGTTAACCCGCGCGACGACCGATGCGGTATGGAATTCTTATTCGTTTTTTTCACCATATTGTATGGGTTGGCAGGGGTTTTTTTTACGGGACCAGATGCCAACCTGATCCTAACCTTCCTCCTTTCTCATCCGGGCTTGGGACCGGCAACGGCGGAGTTGTTATTATTATTATTATTATTATTATTATTATTATTATTATTATTATTATTGTACAATTGTATCACAGCGGCCAGTTGTTTCGCCGGATTTGGCATTGGTTACTAGTCGGGCCCCACCCAGGAGCCTAGGACGTCGTAACGTATTTTCGTAATATGCGTGCAGATCCAAGCAGTGCAGCTTTTTGCATTTGACTGATGGTGATTTTGTCAATTTTTAACTGTTTTAAATGTAATTCCAGTGCTTTTGGAATAGCACCCAGTGTGCCAATTACCACTGGAATTACCACTGCTGGTTTGTGCCATAGTCGTTGAATTTCGATTTTTAAGTCCTGGTATTTTGCGATTTTTTCATGTTCCTTCTCGGCGACCCTGCTATCACCTGGTATTGCAATATCTATGATTGTAACCTTGTTTTTCTCAACCAGTGTGATGTCTGGTGTATTATGCGCCAGTATTTTGTCGGTTTGTATACGGAAATCCCACAAGATCTTGACCATCTGATTTTCGGTGACTTTTTCAGGCTGATGTTCCCACCAGTTTGTTGCTGTTTTAATATTAAAATTTTTGCACAAATTCCAATGGATCATTTGCGCTACTGAATTGTGCCGCAATTTATAATCACTCTGCGCGATTTTTTTACAGCAGCTGAGTATGTGATCAACAGTTTCATCAGCTTCTTTGCAAAGTCTGCATTTGGCATCATCAGAGGATTTTTCGATTTTGGCCTTAATGGCATTTGTGCGGATAGCTTGTTCTTGCGCAGCCAGGATTAGTGACTCTGTTTCTTTCTTTAATGTACCTGTTCTTAACCATAACCAAGTTTGTTCACTGTCCACTTTATCTTTTATTTTTTCCAGAAATTGGCCATGCAGTGCTTTGTTCTGCCAACTCTCCATTCTTGATTTTATCACATCTTTTCTGTATTCTTGTTTTGTCTGTTGGACCTTCAGTAGATTTTTGTTCTTTACTTCGATTAATAAGGTCCAAAGGTCCAAATCAGCTTGTGTCCAGTTAACTATACCAGCTGTGTATCTTATAACTGGTATTGCCCAGGTATTTATGGCCTTGATTGTATTTCCATTATTATTATTATTATTATTATTATTATTATTATTATTATTATTATTATTGAATGAAGGGCAATAGCTGCTAAAGAATTGGAAGTTGTCATTCCATGTTGCTGTACATATAATAATAATAATAATATATTACATTTATATTCTATTCAACTCTCAGTGATTCTGGATCTTGAGATGACAGAAGAATTGCACTAAAAGCAGCAATTCCCAGCATAATTCAGTAATGCTTAAACCCGACTTAGTTATAGGAATTTTAGAACACATGTTGAAAATAAAGCAAGAAGCATCCCATAGTAAAAATTGTTACAATCATATTGAGAAAGACATTACAACTGCTTTGTCACATGAAGCCACTTTCCTCCAGTTGTGTCAAGAGTTCTCCTGCTAAGGTAGTTAATTGTCTGAATGATTGTGCATCAAAAATTATTACTTAAATATTAATCTTTATATAGCTCCAAATACCACCAAAAAACCCAAATTGGAAGAATCAGCAGATTGGGGGGGGGGGGGCTTGCAATTTTTAGAGGTACAAAGGTTATATTAAAGTAGATAGGGGGAAGCAGAAGTCAATACCATAACTACCTCTTCACACCCATAAAATTCTTGGGAAATTTATTTTATTTATCTTAAACAAAATAAGAAGAAATTAAAACCTCATTAACAGGATCTTGCCTGTTTAGCTTAAGGTGTTTGCCAATGAGAAACAAAGACTACAGTATTCAGATTTTAAAAGAAAATACCCTTTTTTTAGTTCAGCATCATTACATAGGATTCAAAGAAGATTGCTTCAACTGATATCCTCAGAGGAGCTGAACTGTGGAGAACTGTTGGTGGGAAGCATCCATTATATTGGAATCCACCTTTATATCTGAGAGCAGCCTAGACTTTTCCTGGTGTGCCTAGCCTATGAACTGGCTAGTTTTAAACACAACTTTAGTACCCTTTCAGAAGACTAAGAGGGGAGAGGGGTCAGGGATTATCAATCTCTGCTTAAAAATATCTTGACAGGTTCATGAGGGACCTAGGCCAGATGGTGGTAAGGAGCCTAGCTTGCTGATCTCCTTTTGTCAGCTCTATTTGTGATGATGCAATATCCATAACCAAATCTCCTATGGTCATGAGAAAGTTACAGATTCCAACTCTATGATAGCCCATGAAATGCTGCCTGACTGTGAGACCAGGTGGTATGGAAGGGAGTATGGCGGGCCAGCAGACTGAAACTATCAATTGATAAGCTCTATTGAAACTTCAACTGATAAGCTGCAATATTTGAGGGCAGGCTAATTATTTTTTTTAATCATTTCTCAGAACAAAATGAAGCAGGAGCTGGGGAGCAAAAGATGATTGTCTCACAGAAGATTGGCTGGCAGGAGATCCCTAAGGCAATGCAGTGTTTAAGACACATAGAAATTCTCCCCCTGAGAGTTCTTCCCAAATATTGGATTCCTCAGATACTTCATCTTATTTGTAGAGCAGCACCAAATGTTAGTAAGATGTGTTTTGCTATCTGACTTCTAACTTGGTTCAGAGAGATGCAATTTTTCTACAAATTACAACATTCTCTCTCTCTCTCTCTCTCTCTCTCTCTCTCTCTCTCTCTCTCACACACACACACACACACACACACACACACACACACACCATACCTGTAAGTCCAGATGCCTCTTGAAAAAGCACCTTTGGGACAACCATGATCTGGATGACTTAGAATCTCCATAGACTTCCAAAAAGTGATCCAACCAAAAGCAAAATGCAGTGGACTACAGCCATAGGTCAACATTTTGGGGGGATTCTGGGTTTTTTATTTTTGTGGATTTGCAAAAGGGGCTTCTCTAGCTGCAGGGAAACTTCCCAGGAGCATTTAATTCACAGGATGAATATAAGTTTATAAGAAACATATAGGCATGTGTAGAAGTCCTACGTTCTTTAAGGAAATTATGAAGATCACCAAAACCTCTTTTTTCTTGGCCATGATGATTGCATTATCACAGACTACTCTTGTGAATGATGACCGCATTTATTTTTGCACATTGTCAGCCTTGAATTGTCACGTTTCATTACATTGCCATCTAATCCCTCCCTTAACATTTCCCCCCTTTCTATGTATTCACTGGTAATAGATATAAATATCACTGTGCTGTTTAAATATCCATCTGTCTATCAATTAAAGATGCATGTAACTGTCAACTGAGACTATGTAATGATGTCATGGATGCCAATCTAGGCAAACATATTTGTGCATCAGCTAAAAAGCCTAAAATAACACTAATGGCTAATTATATATAATTAGATATTATCCAGATAGATAAGATCTAGAGCCCATATGCTTAAATGACACCGTAACATAAAATAGAGTTATTTTATGAATCCAATGAGTCTGGATACTTTAGTTAGTTTGATTTGTTTTGCAAATTTAGATGCCACCCATTCTGAACAGCTCTGGGAACTGTACAGTCTAACAGGAAGCAGAATGATGAGATGTTGTACATTTGCTGTGACATTACAAGCTTGCAACATGAGTCCTGAAACATTGCTTTCATCATTCCAAGGAAAGCCACAAGCTCCTGAGGACCCCTGTGTCTTGGTGATTTACAAATACATACCTACAACCATTCATTTAGTGACTGTTCAAAGTTACAGCAGCACTGAAACCCACACTGTGGGTTGATTGAAGTTACTTCTTTATTGTTGCAATGCCTATTTACAAGAATCTCACCAGAGCGACTGCTCTGGAATGATTAAATAAAGTTTGAGGGACTCTGGGGAAGGTAAGACCTGTACTGCTTTCTAATGTGCAAGGATTCTAAACTTGGCCCGCTCTTCATACCTTTTCCCTTTCTAGCTGGAGAATCCACCACAACTGTCACACTTACAACCATCATAGTATCTCCATAGTCATGCGATCAACAGTTAGGTGTTTGGCAACCACTATGTATTTATAATAGCTGCAGTGTCCTAGAGTAGGACAATCTTTCCAGTTGACTTTTGACAGTCAATGGGGGGGGGGGGGAAGCTGGATTTTTTCAATGACTGTGTGACTCAATGACTCAAAGGCATGTCTCTTACATGTATGCATATTAAAAAGAGATGGGAGTTTGATCACCCATTTTGATATTGCTGACCCATCACTCCTGTGGATGCTCTGAAACGATCAATCATAAACTATAGCAATAGCAATAGCAGTTAGACTTATATACCGCTTCATAGGGCTTTCAGCCCTCTCTAAGTAGTTTACAGAGTCAGTATATTGCCCTCACAGTCTGGGTCCTCATTTCACCCACCTCGGAAGGATGGAAGGCTGAGTCAACCTTGAGCTGGTGAAATTAGAACTGGGTGAAAATATATGATCTGAGCTCCATCCTAGGCTATAAAAAGTGGGAGTGGGATGGCTGCTTCCAGACCTTGGGCAATTTGCTGGTAATTCTAGGACAGGCATGTTCAACCCACAACCCTTGGCAAACATGTGGCCCTGGCCAGCTAGTAATGCGACTCCACAAGATAATTTTTTAACATTGTTATGTGGTTTATATACATTAACTATATTATATATTTTATAAGTGGACCAAGAAATTCCTTTTTTAAAAAAATGTCTTTATTAAACATTTTTACCTTTAAAAACAGAAAAATCCCAACAAATACAGAAAAAATAACACAAACATAACAATATAAACTAGTTTTACAGCCTTCTGTATCGGCATACATGTTTAGCTTCTGTAGTTCTCTATTCTACCTTGCCTTCTTATAGGTTTTAACATCTGTAATAGTGTAATAACAGTTGTACTAACAATTGTAATAATATTAATTGTTCATATCACCATTATATTTACATTATGGTCAATACTTTAAGTTTGATAGTAATTAGTAACGTTGGTTAATTTTTAATCAATACTAGTTTAGAAAAGACAAAAAGAAACTTCTATTTTCTGTTTTGGCTTCTGTTTTCTGGCCACTTATAAATACTATTCCATATTTTATAAAAATCTGATTCTTCTCTTTCTTTTAACTCCATAGTCATTTTGTCCATCTCTGCACATTCGAGTACCTTTCTAATTATTGTTTCGCAAGACAATTCCTCTTCACCCAGTGAGGCCCAGGCAAGCCAAAAGATTAGTCATCCCTGATCTAGAACCTGCCGCAGAAAAGGCAGGTTTAAGTATATGTGTATTTGTGTCTGTGTGTGTGTGTGCGTGTGCATGTGTGTGTGTGTTTCTGTCTCTTTTGTGTCCATGTGTGTCCATGTGTTGCTGTATATATAAGGTGCTTTAGGTGCTTTTTAAAACACATTGTGTTTTACAGCCTTGTCTAATTGGGGAAATACAGAATGTAACCCTAAAGATTAAAAAAAGAAGGTCACCCTTTGCATGATATTAAAGTACTTTTATGTACGAATAGTAAATATTTTGCAGTCAAATTAGGCCAACATCTTTCCCAGGCATTGGCCCAGGAAAATAATAGATCTTTTATTTTTAAAATAAAGGCTCCCTTCCTTTTCCCATTAATGTTGTGTGTATATAAATAAGCCAGGTTATCTTCTCCTTGTGCAAAATGCTTTATCTAACAGCTGCTCCCTGGTAGTTCACTACTCCACTTCTCTAAATTAGGACACTTTATCTTAAGGCTTCATAATCTTACGAGACTATAATTGGAAAGTTTATAAAAAAGAGGGGGGTGAGGACAAGAAGGGGAAAAGCCCACCCGGCTTTGTAAATCTTGGCAGTTGAGATAGGAAGAGGGAATGAGAAGAGCTCCGGCAGAATTACCCCCATTGCTGCGAGCCTGACTCCGCTTGACAGAGCCGTTTAATATTTTGACAAGACAAAATATAAAGCAGCCTTTTATTCTGTAGAGACTTCACTAGACACAAGCATGGAAGTGCTTGTGATCAATAAAGTTTGCGGTGGAGAATGATTTATTTACAGCAGGGTATTATGTAGAGAAAGAAGTGTGATATTTTCACCCGCTTTGACGGCATAATGGGCCCCCCTCTCCATCCTTACATGGAAGGGTTAGATTGTCGTGGCTGCTCAGGCAGTATTCAAAACGTTATCTGATCAGCCTTAAAGACTTCAGAACGAGACAGATGATTAGTTACCCTAAACGATCCTCATCATGCAGAAATTGATGATTTAATATAGTCAATGACAGACGATTCCATTTGTACTAGATAAAGTGTCTGCGGTTTGTATCAATCATAATAGAGTTATTATTGAGCATAAAAGGAAAGCATGTTTAATATCATTAATTCCAGATATGTCGCTTTGCACATCTGGCATTCATCCACGGAGCAGAAGCACTCCAGGCGATTATTCCTGCTGGTGCGTTAGTGACTCCAGTGTTTTTTCTGTAATTTCAAAATGTTTTTCAGCACCTCCAGCTAGGTGCAATAACAGTTTACAGATTACCTATGTCATCACATTTTGACAAACTTCTCAATCTGGTGTGACCTTCATCTTTAGCCATCTGTTTGCCTTTGTTTCTGCATCATCATCATCTCTCTTTCTCTTTTTCTCTCTCTCTCTCTTTTTTCTCTCTTTCTCTCCCTCCCTCTCCCTCCCTCTTTCTCTCCATTTGCTTTTTAAAGTAAACTTCTATTATTTAAAGGTGTAGTAATTTATTCTGTATTCTTCTGGGTCAGTCTTCCCAAACTGTTATTCTCCAGGTGTGTCAGGATAGCAGCTTCCCAATTTTCCTGCCAAAGAGTAGTTGGGAATTCTTAAGATTGTAGCCTCCACACATCTGGAGAATATTTGGTTGAGCAAGCCACAGTTTGAAACTAAGACTACCACTTCCTAAATCAATGTTTTGGTTTTCTAAAATTGAAGTGGCAATTAAAATGCAGGAGCCTGGCTGAAGTTCCAACATGATTGGTATTTGGTGTCCTCTTGCCTACATGATTTTCAGCCCTCTTTTCAAATATGGGCTAACTGGGGCTTGAAAATGGTTGTTGGTGACCATAGGTTGACTTCAGAGGTGGATTCCTACCAGTTCGCACCTATTCGGTAGAACCGGTTCGTCAAATCTACCGAACCGGTTAGAAGAGGTTCTACCAGTGGACCTGGAAAGCAGGCCACACCTACAGAAGAGGTTCCAATTTTTTTTAAAACCCACCACTGGTCCTTGGATATAATTATTCTACACTATCATGCTCATATTTATAAATCTCAGTGCCTCTGTGAAAGGTAAGCATGACTACTGCGTTTGTGGTGCAATCAGAACATTGCGTGTGTTGAAGTTGTTTTAACGCAAACCAAAGATGCCTTTTAAAAAACAAGTTTACATCATATTCTTATGCATGCCAGTGCTGTGCGTGAGGCAATTTAAGGTGGTTCTGACAAGTGTCGTCGGCATCTTCATATCTGGTCACATGGGTGGCAAGCCACTCCCATCCGGTCACATGGGAGGCAAGCCACTCCCAGAAAGGAGGCCACACCCACAGAGTAGGTTTGAACAATTTTTGAAACCCACCACTGGTTGACTTCTTCTGAAAATGAACCCCTTCTTTTTGATGGTTCACTTACACAACTCACCAAACATCCGGGGCTTCTGGTAAACAAATAAAGTCTTGGATAGTGCAAGGATGCTGGGAAAACAAAAGCAATCACATTTTAACAGCTTTAATGATTTCTAAATCGATTAATTTCTCTCTAGGAACAGCTATCACCCTCAAGAACAGTGTTTTTCAACCTTTTTGTGCAAAGGCACACTTTTTTCATGAAAAAAAAATCACGAGGCACACCACCATTAGAAAATGTTTAAAAAAATTAACTCTGTGCCTATATTGACTATATATAAAGTGTTTTTCCCACGGCACACCTTACACTATGTCACGGCACACTAGTGTGCCGCGGCACAGTGGTTGAAAAACACTGCTCAAGAAAACACAGACCTGAAATCAAATGATAATGTTAAAAAATCTCATCAAGCCACCAGTAAAAGTCCATGGATTTATGATTGGCGAAAAGCAGGCCAATTTTGTTCACCTCGTATGGCATCAAAGTCCTCCTTAAACAAAAAGGGTTCATCCAGTTTGCTTGCAAGTATCTAGCAGTACACTGGTCTGAATTTAACTCTAGTTTGGACTCCTTTATGTATTATCAAAAAAAAAGCAATATTCTAGAACCATGATGGCGAACCTATAGTACACGTGCCAGAGGTATCACACAGTGGCCTCTCTGTGGGCACACAAGCCATCAGCTCAGCTCAGCTCCACCACACATGCTTGTGTGCCTCCCACTGGCCAACTGGTTTTTGGGTCTCTGCTGTGCATGCATGGGGGCAGGAGGTGGCTGGGGTGCACATGCATGGGGGGTGGGGCACACGTGGAGGGCTGTGCATACATGGGGGGCATGTGTACATGCACAGGGGCTGGGGTGCATTCGCAGGGGCCAGAGATGTGTTGCTTCCTGTTCGCCCCAGATCGGGTGAACCAGTAGTAGCAGTGGTGGTAGACTCCGCCCACCCACCCAGATACTTCTGTGCATGCACAGAAGTGTTGCGGGAGTGCACAAGTGCGCCCAAACCAGTAGTAAAAAAATTGGCAACCCACCACTGGTGGGAGCAATATTCACATTGCATTTTGGGGGTTTGGTGCTTTAGGCACTCGGTCCGGAAAAGGTTAGCCATCACTGTTCTAGGATATGGATAACTTCCTAGGAGTTACATGGCACAGAGTAGTAGAAGCAGATGTCACCAGCAGGTGTGACCTAAGAGTCTATTGTTATCTCAGTGCCCAACCAAGTAGAAGGAAGGGAGAACTTTCCTGCTTGCTGTCATTTCCTCTCTGACAGAAATCTTCCACTGAAACCAATGGATAGACATTTATCTGGCTCACAGACCAGTTAGCAGCATTGTAATATTGGAAACTCGGGAGGATTCTGGACCCAAGGGTTGGTTATTTGTGTATTTATTACATTTGTCAGTCAGTCAGTTGGTCAATCCTTTGGGTTAGGGGACTTTCAGCATTAGAGAAAACCAGCTTGGGAAGCTCTGAGGGGAGACCTTTATGAAAGCAGTTCTGATGTGAGATTTTTCTCTTCAGGGTCAGTGTGTTATTTTTATTCATTTACGATCCATTTCAAGGCCACCCAAATCCTTAACAACTCTGTAGTAGCTAACAAATAAAAGGAAAATAGTAAGCATAAAAAGAAATCATAGCTGACTGGAAATGTAATGCTTCCAACTATAAAATCAAACTTAACTAGAGGGAACTCCGCCATCACTCTGTCTTAAAGCCTGACAGAAGCTTTTTCTCTCACATTGGAATTTCCAAAAGCAACAACAATCCAATGTTCCCAGGGATGCTGGTAATTACAACCTAAGAGAAAGATTGTAGGTGACTGTTACCACCACTAGACTGGAGACAGCCTACTTTTACTTTTCTTTTTCGATCAACCAGTATGGTGTAGAGATTACACCATACTGGTTGATCGAAAAAGCTGTTCAAGTAGAACTGGGGAACTTTGGGTTCAAGGGCCATGGATTTGGGGCCAGCTGTTACTTGTCAGCCAACCAATATCACGGGTTTGCTATTGCAGGGAAAATGATTGCAATATTCATGTGCTTCTATGAAGTTCCTTGACAGATTCTGCTGCTGGTTACCAACAACTATTTAAAAATCTCTTGGTTTCTCGTGGAGTTGGGGCTGAGGACCTAACTTTCCTTAGGTAAAGGTAAAGGTTCCCCTCAAACATATGTGCTAGTAGTTCCTGACTCTAGGGGGCGGTGCTCATCTCTTTTTCAAAGCCAAAGAGTCAGTGCTGTCCAAAGATGTCTCTGTAGTCATGAAGGCTGAATGCTGTTACCTTCCCACCAAAGGTGATTTCTATTTTTTCTACTTTTTTTACATGCTTTCAAACTGCTAGTTTGGCAGAAGCTGAGATAAGTAACGGGGGCTCACTCCATTATGCGGCGCTAGGGATTCGAACCGCTGAACGGCCAACCTTTCTGATCAACAACCTCAGCGTCTTAGCCACTGACTTTACAATGACTTTAATGTGCTCATTTGCATATCTTATGAGCCCTCACAATTGGAAATGTCCTGTTCTCTTCCACATAATCTCTTTCTGTGAAGTTAGTACACGAGAGCATAATTCAGTACTGAGACCAACTCAGACGGGGATCAGAAAAGGGCAACCAGGATGATGAAATCCTATCCTAGGAGAGAAGATTGCAGGAAATGGGAAACCTGAGGGAGATAGAGTAATGCCGATCAAACAGCTGAACTTGTCCTTTGTCATCCCACAAGGAGACACAAAAGATGCTTCCAATGGCAGATTCTGTCTACCTATTAAGGAAGGTCTTCTAATAGTAAGAGCTCTTTAAAGGATGCATTCAAGCAGAGGATGGCTAACCATCTGGCAATGATGGTGTAATTTAAATTCTGCATTGAGAAAAAGGACTGGATGGTCCCTTCCAACCTATGATTGTATCTCTTGTCCAATGAGTCCTCGTAGAAAAATAACATCCCATGCATACATTTTAAAGCTGATCTGGCTCACCATGGCAAGAGCCTTGACCTGCTATTTGCTTGTTCACTGATACAAGGCTGATATTATCCAAGCACTTCTGAAGCTCATCAAGTCACCATCACCATATTGATAAAAATCCCAGTTTCAGCATTTCCTTTGGTCATGTAATACTGAGCGGCAATACCTCATGCCTTTCTTTGAATTGTCTCCCTTCGGTGGTCAGTTTCCAACATTTGCAGCAGGTCTACGATGCACTTGGTATTTCCATTTAAAGAGGAAAAATTGCATATTGTAAGCCTAGAGTACACAGTGCTCACATTAGCACAGACTGTGCATAAAACCTGAAATAAAGGCTACCTCCTGCGCAGAACACACAAAAGACAAGTAAGCAGATAACTCGGCTCTAATACTATTTAACACATGGTGTGTAGCACAGTGATCAATCATTCCAATAACCCAAGTCCTCCAGGCAGCTGAAACTGCCAGAGCAAAGAAGCAGATGACTGCTTCCTAGGTATCATTAAACTTTTTAAGACAGGTCATTTCTTTCTCTCTGTATGTGTGCATATATATGTGTCTGTGTGTGTGTCCTCTATGTGCGTGTTTGAGCGTAATGCTCCCTATCCGTACCCCATAAACAATAAACAATACCAAGGGAATTAACAATCCAAACATAGCAAGCATTTCTATCCATTTTAGATAACTCTAAGAGCCAATTCAATCAAATAAGCACAGCTTTAAATTGCAATAGTCTCTTTTAATATTCCTCCGTATTCTCAACTTTGGGGGAGTGGGTCTAATTCTAGTATAAAACATGGTTTTTGGACCACACTGTAATGTGTTTGCCAAGCGTTTATGAGTTCTTCACTACTGTCATCGTTTAGATCTCATAGTTAATGCTGATCTATCTGTAGAGATGTTCTAAGCACATATGGTCAAGTGTTGTTGGATGTGTCGCAATTTGTGAGGCTTGAAGATGTGTGCATGCTCTCATTTGATCTCTGCCCAACTTGACTGACTGCGTTAAGTAGGATGATTGCTGGTTGGTACCGTGAAATATCTCTTAAAAGATATTTAAGAGACGAAGTGGCTTTAAACTCAGAAGAAGTACGGTCAGTGATAGATGTTGCTTTGATAGGTACTGTACTTGAATTGATGATTAATCAAGGCCAGGCAATCTTGTATTATTCACATCTGATTTTGTTCCTGTAACTGCTTTAAGTTCTCTGTGGAAATTTTGTCAGAAGACATGTGGAGTACAACCCTATTGCTATGTCTTGATTTTTTAAATCATAATAATGCTATCCTTCGGAATAGGTTAAGGGACGCAGTGGCTCAGTGGCTAAGATGCTGAGCTTGTTGATCGAAAGGTCAGCAATTAAGCAGTTTGAGTCCCTAGCACCACGTAACAGAGTGAGCTACTGTTACTTGTCCCAGCTTCTGACAATCTAGCAGTTCGAAAGCATGTAAAAAAATGCAAGCAGAAAAATAGAAACCACTTTGGTGGGAAGGTAACAGCATTCTGTGTGCCTTTAGTATTTAGTCATGCTGGCCACATGACCACGGAGACGTCTTCGGACAGCACTGGCTCTTTGGCTTTGAAATGGAGATGAGCATCGTCCCTAAAGTCGGGAACGACTAGCACATATGTGTAAGGGGAACCTTTACCTTTACCTTTTATCTGAATAGGTTATGTTCATTACAGAACTGCAATGTTTCTGCTCGAGCATAGGAGGAGTTAGATACAAGTATTTTAAATAAAGGAATAAAGTGGGACATGGATTTCCTAACTCCCAGGTTAGAACTGGATTTTTGCATGACTTTGTGGTTAGCATTTTTGTTTCCTTTTAACCATAAAGTAACACTTGTCAGATATTTTACCCCTGGGAACGCCTTGCTGCCAAAACCATATATGGACTTTGGCATAAGCTGGTTTTCCCTCCTGAATGTTTCATACCCAACTGAAATTAAAAATAACTGGTGGACAGTGAATCAAATGTAACCACAGAGGCTCTCCTAAAGTAGACTGCAAAATCAAAAGTGCAGTTAAACCCACCATTTTAAAATTCACTTTCAGCATGATCAAAAAACATAATGGTGACCTTTTTAACTTCTTTTCAAGTTGTTGAGAAAGGTTATATTATACTAAACACCTACGTACAAATGTCAGGTTCCTGTAAGAGTTTTTGCTGTTCATAATAACTGGTTCACTATCTGGTAGTGCCTGGGTCTGTAACGTTGAGATGATCTCATCAAAATTAGTCATCATGCCAGTTTGGAAGATTCTGGTCAAAACCCATCCTTTGTCACAAAACTTCATGGACTGACTTTGGACCAATCTCTCCCCGCCCCTCTCTCCTGTTTCTCTCTCTCTCTCTCTTTCTTTCTCTCTCTCTCCTTCTCTCCTGTTTCTCTGTCCTCTCTCTCTCTCTCTCCTCTCTCTCTCTCTCTCCTCTCTCTCTCTCTCCTCTCTCTCTCTCTCCTCTCTCTTCTGTCTCTCTCCCTCCCCCCTTTCTTTCCTGTCCCTCCCCCTCTTTCTCCCCTATATACCTTATAGGTTTGGTGTTGTAGGGACCATAACATAAACATGCTAAGTGGCCTTGAGCTTCTGAAAAAGAGGTGGGATATAAATCCAAGAAACAAAATCCATGGAAGTGTGATTGTATGTATAGTAAGATTGGAGCTAAGATTGTATTGGATGTAGGAGTAAGATTGTATTTATAGAATGTAGCCTTGAGCAAAGAATTGCAGCAGAGTCAGAGTTAGCGTTGTCCAAACTTGGTTGTTTTCTTGCAGACATTTCATTACATACTAGGTAATGCTTATCAGGGCTAGAATACTTAATGAAATATCTGCAAGAAAACAAAACTCACAGATTGATCTAATAATGCACCTTTACATTTTCAGGGAAAACAATAGTAGATCTGGCTGCAACTTCATTCTCTGGGCCATTTCTAGATTCTAACTCTTTATTTCCCTTCTTACAGTATTTTGCTTGCTCTTCGTTTAGTGAATATTGGCAAGCTAAAAGCAGCTCCAGATGGAATTGGATGGCGTACATATGACTGGGGCTTAAACCTGTGAGAGAAAGTTCCCATTTGCCTGCATTCCCAACCTCATAAAAATACCCTTTGTTGAATCAGGGGTGCAATAAAATTAAGGAAACTAGAAGACATTTCCCTGAGCAGCTGCAGAGCATGACCCTCCAAGAGAAGATGTCTTAGTGATGCATCTTCATGCTGTGAAGAAAGCATATCAAATGTGTGAATCAACTGAAAGTAAAAGCTAAGTGCTGATACTTGCAAGTGCTATAATCTTTTATTTCAACAGTGAAGGCAATTACTTTATTAGAAATAGAATACAATTCTTGATTTCTTTCTTAACTGGTATAGAAATGACAATATAATTCAGTTGTCACCTTTCTAGAAATTCTGACATTGCAATCAATGGATTTTTTAAATCTTTGATAATATACGTACGTCCTGAGTATGTTTTTAGTACACTGCATTGTGTGAGGCAGGGAACAAAATTTTTGCTTGCAAGGTAATCTGTAGTTTAGAGGCCCTAGCTTGCATAAAATAACATATGCATGTTACATACTGGCTAAGTATGCCAAAGCTGAGCAGTGTTTCCCATAGTTTAACAGGAATAGTAACATGATACAAATAAAGCTGGTAATCCTACCTATATCTCTTGTATATGACTTAAAAGTATGTGAAATGTGTTCTACCAAAATCATGATGATGGGCAGCAGAGAGCATTATCTAAGGGCTCACTTAGGGACAACGTTGGTTTATAGTAGATTCCAACATGAAATGTAAAAAGAATAAAAGAATGATGAAATAAAGGAATGAAAAAAGAATAGTTCTTTGTTTAGTCCTTTTGCTTAGCATCATCTTTCAGTGATGCTAAGCAAAAGGGAGTCTTGACAGATCTAAATGAAGGTGTGGATTGAGGGATACATTAGTCCAGAGGTGTCAAACTCATAGCCCGTGGGCCGAATCCAGCCCGCAGGATGCTTAGATCTGGCCTGTGGGGCTGTCCTGGAAACAGCAAAGGTCTGGTCCGCAGTGCCTCTGCCAGCAAAAACGGAACTCAGGAGTGCTACATGCAGCTTCCTTAGCTCTGTTTTCACTGGCAGAGGGTTGCAGGAGGCCTTTGCATCTGAAAACGGGACTCAGGAGCCCGGTTTTGCTGGCATAGTGCTTAGGCCTCCACAGGCACTCCCGACATGAGTGATGTCAAGCTGGCCATGCCTACCCTGGCCACACCCACCCCAGCCCCCCAAGGTCAAACACAATCATGATGTGGCCCTCAATGAAATCGAGTTTGACACCCCTGCATTAGAGTCATGTCTTATGAAGTGGACTTCATGTATACATGCAGGGGAATAAGGTGAATGTTTAATTACGAATGGAAAGGCTATGAATTCTTACAACATAGATAGTTATGGGTGTAACTATGGGTAGGTTCCAGCAGTCACTACTGCCGTTTTTTTTGTGTGTGTGTGGCCGCACCGCACGTGTGCTTGATGCATGCTGTGAGTGCAGGTTCAGTGCAATAAAAATTGCTCTGTGCATGCGCATGTGCAGAAGCAAAAACAAGAACCATAGAACCGGTTCAGGGGCATGGCATGCCTGGGTTGCTGCCGGTTCCATTGACTCAGGCTGCTAAACCACTATTGGTTCGGCTGAACCAGTCCGAACCGGTAAGAACCCACCACTGGTGTGTATAAAAAAAAAATAAAAAAAACCAAAGTTGATGATAGTTGCCTATTAGATTCTAGAGTACTGGGAAAGTGGAAGAACCAAGGATGGTTTGGGGCAACATGAATACAACAATCCAGAAGAGAAAACAAATCTGTTAGTGATATAACTAAACGAGCTGGAAAAAGAGACATCTAGGAACAGTGATGACTGGGAAGTATCTGCCTAAATAACAAACAAGTAAGCCCCTTTGTTTCAAAGATGTGATTTAGGCATGGGTCTATTCATATGTACACAGAGCAAGGAATTAATGCAAATTGAAAATAATAGCTGAACTGATTGTTTATGACGAAGCGCTGAGAATTAATGAAGGATGCAAGAATGACGAGAGATTATTGGCAGTATGAAGAGTGCATTTTAGGGGAAAAAACAGAAATGGAAAAAAAAAAGAAATGACTCAGTGTAGCCTGAAGAGGCAAGCATTAAGTATATGGATGGAAGAGTAATCTCACAAGATGTTATGGCATAAATGAAGAGAGCGAAGGAGCTGGTTAGAATAGCAATAGCAATAGCAGTTAGACTTATATACCACTTCATAGGGCTTTCAGCCCTCTCTAAGCGGTTTACAGAGTCAGCATATTGCCCCCAACAACAATCCGGGTCCTCATTTCACCCACCTCAGAAGGATGGAAGGCTGAGTCAACCCTGAGCCGGTGAGATTTGAACAGCCGAACTGCAGAACTGCAGTCAGCTGAAGTAGCCTGCAGTGCTGCATTTAACCACTGCGCCACCTCGGCCCCTTAGAACATAGTGAGCATCCACAATACAGAGAGTGGCAGATTATTTCCTATGCTAACTGGTAATATAAGCAAAATGAAGAAATAAAAAAGCTATTAATTAGAGGAAATGCAATTAATAGAATGTTTATTGAAATAAAATAATGAAAGAAAGAATAAAAATTATTTGTATAATATAATACATAAATAGAGAGAAAGATAGTGGCCAGGTACGTAGCAAATGAGAACATAGTAAAAGACGCAAATACAGAGCAATTTTAATGGCAATAAAAATTGTTCTGGAAATGCAAAAAGAGTCTCTGATGTAGGGAATGGAACTAAAAATAAAAAAATGATGAAAACATTTGAAATGAAACTAAACTGAGGGAACGATGACTGCCGTTGTGTTAGATGTTTGCATTGGAAAGACAATGAAAAGAGTGGAACTGAAACAAAGCTATAAATGTTAGCACGCAAGAAAAAACAATGAAAAAGAAGTCATAACTACTGTGAATGCTGAAAAATGATAAGGCTACAGGTATAGAGAGGGCAACTGGGAAAAAAATTAAATATGCAAATAGTTTGCTACATGACTTGATGCTTTTATTGTTTCGGAGAATACAATTAGACAATTGTTCTTGCCTGAACCAATGTTTCTCAACCTTGGCATGGACTTCATTTCCCAGAATTTCCCAGCTAGTGTCCATGCCTAATCTGGAGAAAGCACAATTGTATTCTTCCAGCCAATGAGAAAAGCTACTCTATGCAAAGGAGAAAGTAATCAGGGTAGATTAAAAAAAAAAACTATAAGAAGGTTAGTTAGTTAATGTCCCAGGGAAGATATTTTGCAGTCTTCTGATTTTAAAAAATGATGATGAGCAAATTCATGGCAAGCAGGGAATATGGAGACCAGCTCCAGATAAATCAATAGGAGACACAAAGTTTATTCTACAATTTTATCATACATGATAAACAAATTTCAATTATGGAATTTCAAAAAACAACAGTGAAGTAGGACAAACATAAAAAGAAAAAAAACCATCAGTGTTAGTTCAATAAGTGATTAAAATAAATGTAACAAGAGAAAGAAACATAGTTTGAAATACTATTAAAATAAAAAAATTAATTCAAACTTTAATCTTATTATTAAATGTAGACTATGAAAACATACTACAGACATTTTTGTTGGAATAGAGAGTTGAACATTGATTAATGAATGCTGTGTGATGGATATAATACTTATCTGAGAATATGTGAAATGCTGAGCATTGAGCAGAAAGATAGGCAAGGATTCATGAGGACACTTTGAATGTTTAATTTACATGCATTTACATGTTTAAAAGTAGAAGGATTTTATGGAGCTATATTGAGACAATGCCATATTCTGGCTTAGACCTTACTCATTTCTGGCAAATATTGTATAGATTACAATATGCAACAAGAACTGAAGTTTATCAAAGTCCAAGGTAGTTATATTTAACACAGAAAAGGAAGTTTGGCAAGTTATACAAACATAATTTTAAAAAAAAACCAGGGAATCTAGCTAGCTAGCTATCTCTATTTAGATAAATAGATTAGATAGATAGATAGATAGATAGATAGATAGATAGATAGATAGATAGATAGATAGATAGATAGATAGACAGACAGACAGACAGACAGACAGACAGACAGACAGACAATTCTTCTATATTCTTCCATGTGGAACTGAGTGAGAGAAATAGGCAAGTAAGTTGAATTTAGTGAGCTTAAGGCGTGTAGGTGTTCAAATAAGAAGGTCAAGAATAAGTCGGAACTGAAAGTATCTGGACTGAATACAAAAGTGAATGACCGAGACAGAAATATTTTGAGATCCTTCTCAATACTACACTAGCACTAGTCTTTTATATTATATTAGAACAGAGGGAATCTTTTTTATCAGTTGATCAAGCAAATGCACCCCTCTTTTTGGCATCATTAAGGAATAATTCAGTAACTTTTGGATTGAACATTGCAATATAATTGTTATCAGGTGGCCCTTAAAGATGAATGTAGCATCCTCTCTCCCCTACCCCCCCCCCCCCCCCGGTTACTGCTTTGGAGGTTCATTGCCTTGCTGCCTATTGTTATGCTGTCTGCTACTCTTTCCCCATATTTAAATCATCAAGACAGATGTGGAATTAAACAGGTTCTGAGCAGTTCTGGAGAACCGGTAGTGGATATTTTGAGTAGTTCGGAGAACCAGCAAATACCACCTCTGGCTGGCCCCACCCCCATCTATTCTCTGCCTCCTGAGTCCCAGCTGATTGGGAGGAAATGTGGATTTTGCAGCATCCTTTCCCTGCTACGCCCACCAAGCCACACCCACAGAACCGGTAGTAAAAAAAATTGAATCCCACCACTGCATCAAGAGTGCATAGTAGCAAATCCCCAGCTAATTCTGAGAGTAAACTGTGACCTAGCTTACACTATGGAACAAATGTTATTAGAGTGAAGGGGAAATCTCTCCTTGTTACAGTTTAAAAGGGGAGGCTTAAAACTTTTTATTTTAGTTTGATAATGTTTTTTTATAATGAATTTAACTGTTAGCTGTTGAATATTAGAAATAGAAAATGGAGACTGTAGCTTGTCAAGCTTTGAAAGATAAAATAAAACAACGGGGGGGGGATTCTTTGTTTGGGTTTGTTTTTAGTCTGAGGTTTGTTTGTTTGGCAAAGTTATGAAACCAGGCTGTCCTGCCACAGCAAGAGTCCCCCCCAGTTTGTGGGATGCTCCAAGCAAACACAGTTGGTGGCACCACAGCTACTACACTTTTGGCGCTTTAAAATATCTATTTTTATTTTTCTCCCTTCTAATCTGGATGAAACACAGCTGAAGCGGCTGCTATTTTTGATGTTATCATGTTGTTTTATTTATTTATCCGTCTCAGTTTTATATTGTAAGCTGTTCTGGGAATCTATTTACACTGAAGGCTGGGATGTTAACCGCTCAAATTAAATTACATTAAATTACACGAAATTGAAAGATACAGGCTGTCATCTGGGCAAACTAAAATTGGTCTGAAACTGTTCCATGTTTGGGCTTAATGCTGAAGAAGAAGTGTTATTGATATTAATTGGAATTTGATCTCATTCAAATGTAAGATTTGATTTCTTTGAGTATCTCCCTTATGGATGATCAGTATTAACTGAGCTCTACAATTATTACAATGTAATTGCCCATTAAGGCTGCTTGAATGCCCTACACACTCCGAGCATCCGGTGTCGTCGCTGGCTGAATTCATACCCTGCCATAGTAGGGTTTGTTTTACCTAAGTGAAGCTAGACATTACAGTTTTTCAGTCATGGTTTCATGGTTTATGAACCAAGGATCTTTGGCTTGCTCAACAAGCCATGATTGAAGCAAACCAGTGCAAATTCAATACACAAGATCCTTGACGAAAGGCCATGATTTTGGGGATGAGACGCCTGCCGGCCTCCAGATGTTTCTGCATCACAGTTCCCAGATGCCTCAGCCAGATTGATCCATGGTCAGGAATACCAGCAGCTGCAGCTAATCCACAACTGAAGGCCTACTGGCTCTTTCGCATTTTCCTTCTGAGATATTTTTACATAAACCTAGAACCAGCAACATAATGAATGGAGACAAGTCCAAGGGCATTTATGACATGTTTGTATTGGCAGTTTTAACTGTTTCCAAGATTAGCATTCATAAAGCTGCTCAACCTTCTTTCTGGCACTGTTTAAAAAAGTTATAGCTGGTGATTGGATGAATGTTCATCTGAGGGCAAGCCCACATTCTATCCCACTTATTTTACTTAGAAACTGCTGCTTGGAAACCTTGTGCCAGGTTCAACAGCTTTCATCCTATTTATTTAATATTCTAGAAGTGTGAAATTTAAACACAAAATAAATGCTATGCTTCTGGAAATGTGTGCCATCCTTTGCTCTGTACAACATAAGAAACATACAATTGGGTGTTTATTTTCACAGCAGCATACTGAGAGTTTCACAGAGGGCCTGCTTATTAATTCCCAGAGGTTGTAGACATCCACTTCACAATGTTTTTTTCCAAGGTGCTCTCCCTCCCTCCCTCTCCCTCCCTCTCCCTCTCTCTCTCTCTCTCTCACACACACACACACACAGAGAGAGAGAGAGAGAGAGAGAGAGAGAGAGAGAGAGAGAGAGAGAGAGAGAGAGAGAGAGAAACAATTTCTTTCTTTATAAAATGCTCAGTTGAAATTAATTTAGAGTGAAGTTTTTTTCTTCTTCTCCATCTATATAGTAACTTCTAGTAGCTCATGAATCTCTTGGTAGAGTTGGGCAGCTATAGAAATTGAATGAATGGATAAATAAATAAATAACTCCCATGAAATGTCAACTCCAAGTAATAACTTTGGGCCAGTCACTCTCTTTCAATTATCACATCTCATAGGATTGTTGCATTGGGGAAAACAGGAGGAGGAAGGAGTGCTAGGGATGTTCCCTGCTTTGAATCATTTATAAAAAAATTAAATAAAGTTGGGATAAAAATCTAATAAATAAATACATTATGCAGGAGAGGTTGGCGATTACATAGTTAACATCATCCTTCTTTGAGATCTGAAGGGATCTGGGTTCTAGACTGGTTCGAAGCGATAAAAAAAGATAGGGTCCAGGGATGGCATCTTGAGGAGGGGGTTGAACCCCTGCTTCTTTCAAGGCCAGCAGAACTACCCCCTCCTGCAAAAAGGCATTAGTAATTACTGGGACCCAATCACACATCACCTTCCAGAAAGCCTCCACCAACTGGGGGAGCATGGTTACAAGCGGCAAAGATCTAAAGATTCTGTCCATTTCCTCGGAATTCTGGACCTCTGGAAATAAAGAGTTTGCAGTTTCTTCTGAGAAAGACTTGTGTGAAATTTGTGCATTCAGGATTTGGTTATCATCTTTAAAGCCATGCATGGCATGGTTCTAGGCTATCTGAGAAATTGGCTTAACCTGATGGGATTACCCTGGTCCAGAATAAGAGCCTTTTCTGCCATTGGTCCCGCCCTCTAGAACATTAAGTCCATTGAGGTCAGATCCTCTTCCACCCGTTTGACCTTCAAGACAGAGGTGGGTTCTTACTGATTCACACCAGTTTGGGGGAACCAGTAGTGGAAATGGCAACTGGGTCTCTGAACCGGTAGTGATGGTATGCCCAACACACCCACAAACTGGTTCCCTGGTCACCACAACATCTTTTTTTGACCTTTTTTTTAATGTTCTGTGCATGCACAGACCAATCTATAGGTAACTGAGCCTGCGCGAGCGAAGCAAATTTGTTATATTAATCAAACAGATTCCCATTTCAAATCAAAGAAAGCAATTCATTTATTGGGAATTGCATATATGGAGATGCTGGATATACACGTAGAACCCTCTTCCATCAAACATCGACATCAGCACCCACAAGAAATCATCACAACCACAAATAACACCTGCAGAGATATCACACTATAAACCTCACCTTGGCCTTGGGTGTTTCAGCACTGAACACATGTGCCTAAGTTACAGTGTCTGTTATCATGACTTGCATTTCATACACTTGTCCCCTTTGTCTCCCATGTACAGGTCTATCACTTAGAATAATTTGGGGAACAAGGTGTCCCCATTAGTTCCAAATTGGGTCCAGTATGTATGAGACATCTTCCATCTATACTTATCTCTAGTTTTGCCTCCAGATCCAAAGAGAAATTTCAAAACAAAACAAAACAAAACAAATTGAGATTCAGTCCCATTAACATACATTAGCTAGATCTACTGACCTCCACCCTTCTTATTAGGTTGCATAAATTATTTCTACTCCCTCTGCAATGTTTGATGCTCTGCAATGGGTAGATAACTGTTGCTACACTGTTTCCCTGAAAATAAGACCTCTCTGGATAATTAGCCCAACCAGGCTTTTGAGCGCATGTGCTAAAATAAGTCCTTCCCCGAAAAGAAGTTACCACCTAAAATATTTAAACACATGGACAGCCAGTCCCCATCATTTTCGGGTGGGGAAGGGGAGGAACATGCCCCACTTGCCATCCATGCTGAACGACCTTGCAGAGGCCACTCCTGCAAACCCTAGCTATCATGCCCCTCCTCTTAATGGTGGCCACAAAAAGAGTGGCAGGCCCAGCGATGCTAGGGCTGGCAAAAATGTGCCAGAAACAGAGACATAACTTCTGGCCCTCTCTGGATCAGCGGATCCACAGGCTACAGGCCATGTGCCAAGGTTAAGGGGCTCCTGCACCTCAAAAATAATAAGACCACCCCAAAAATAAGGCCAAGCGCTTATTTGGGGGGTCAAAAGAAAATAAGACCCTGACTTATTTTGGGGGAAACATGATATTAACCCAGGACCAGCAACATAAGCTCTTGGATTGGAAGACAGTGATTTCTGAAAAGTTTCTACTGAAAATAGAGGAAAGCAAATGAATTCTGTAGTATAAGAAGTGAAGCAGGGGAATCCTCAAAACTCCCACATAGAACATAGGTCTATGTGTATTGTAGTCCCATGTATTTTGAAGACTTGGGCCTTCTCCCCAGTGTTAAGGGTGATTCTTGTCTATCCAAAGTTACCCCCCCCCCTGCTTTAAGACATACTTTGATACCACCTTTGCTGTTTGAATTGACATGCATGGCCATCGTTTTATATGAGAGCACGAATAGCTCATCCCATTAACCAAATCCTTCAATTCCAAGGTCATCAGTGTTGTACCTTTGGCCAACCACTAAATTCACCCCCCAAAAGCTCCATATCTGCATCAAGGGTTCGGTTCATGAATTGCCTCATTTGCACTTGAATTTCTCACAGGTTAAATGGAGCACAGTGCAGTGCTATGAAATTGACACCAATTTGATACCCTTGAATACAGATTGCTGGTAATGCAGGAGACACTTTGTCGCGCCTCTTAAAGATCTGTGGAAATCAAAGGAAGTAAGACTAACTTAAGGTGGAAAGAATTTAAGCAGCCCTTTTTTTCTTTATAAAGGTCTGACATATATGGGTTTAAGTTGCTTCTTTTCTTTTTTCTATTTAATTTGCATAGATCCAAAATATAGTCATATTTGTACAAAGCTAATTTTTTTGCCATAAATCCACCCTTCCTCTTTTCCTTTTCCATCCTAGTCAACCAATGTTGCCACAAATACACTGCATTTTTCTGACAGGGTTGTAGATTAAATATTTGTATGTGTCCCCTCTAACCTTTCATGTCTTCTTGAAATCAGACAAATTTCCCCCATATCTATTGATTTATAATGCAGTTGAACTCTATGGGGAAGAAAGTAATTAGATTCTGCAAATAGCGTTGTTTTTTCAAGAGGCAACTGAATTTTCTTTGTTTTTCCCTTGAAGACATTTTGCTTCTCATCCAAGAAGCTTCTTCAGTTCAAATCCCATTGCCTCTTGAAAAAGCACCTTTGAGGTAGTATTGCTCTAACACTGTACTCAAAATATGCACCTGATCAGTGTAGAACATTTTTTATTGTCTGGTGATGTGATGCACTGAGCTTAGCCAGTTACCCTCTTTCCTGAGACAAGACACATCATCTATGTTCTTAATGGGCCAAGCGGTATGTGATGCTGAAAAGCATCAAGTGATGTTTTGCCAATGCTTTTATATCTGTAAGCAAATATCTTCTAGAAGGGAATCCTCCATTTTAGGACACAGCTTCTGCAAAGTTGAAGGTGATGCATGGCAAAAGAGGAATGAGGATATAGGAAAGATAGCCTTTAGCTTGGCCTTCTCTAATTTCCTGCTGACCTCCAAATAGCTGAGATTTCTCGGCAAGATTTCAGAAGACATTTGCCCTTCCTTGGGCTGAGACAGTGTGACTGGCCCAAGGTTCAACCCAGTTAGTGGAACTAGAAGTCATGGTCTTCCTCCAGTTGCTAGCTTGGTACCTTGATCACGGGGATGTGGTGGCTCAGTGGCTAAGATGCTGAGCTTGTTGATCAGAAAGGCTGGCAGTTTGGTGGTTCGAATCCCTAGTGTCACATAACGGAGTGAGCTCCCGTTACTTGTCCCAGCTTCTGCCAACCTAGCAGTTTGAAAGCATGTAAAATGCAAGTAGAAAAATAGGAACCATCTTTGGTGGGAAGGTAACAACGTCATTTAGTCATGCTGGCCAGATGACCATAGAGATCTCTTCGGACAGCGCTGTCTCTTCGGCTTTGAAACAGAGATGAGCACTGCCCCATCAGGAACAACTAGCTCATATGTGCAAGGGGAACTTCACTATACCAAGTTGCCTCCACATGTATATGTACATATAAAAATATGTACAACAGTTTAGAGAACTGATTAGACAAAATCATCTATGAGCACAATCAGGAAAAGACTCTGTCACACACCTGGGATGCCAATTCAAGAGCATTCCAGTTAAAGAAAGCAGCTAGAGGAAACATGACCTCAAAATGGGAGAAGTATTTGTGGAGACTAGGAGAGTACCTATATATTGTCCTGATCTGGATTTCCTCTGCTGTTCTCTTCATGGGACGAAGCTGTGCAACCTTTTTCATCTTCAGGCTGCTTGGACATCATCTGACATTTTCTAACTGACCACATTCTGGTGTCTTTTTCAAACCATTCCAGAATGATATAATTGAAGGTCACCATTTCTTATTTTTAAAAGAAATAAGTATCTTACTAGGAAAACACTTCCTTTCCAGGCATCTACAGAAAAGTCAGGAAAAGATACTCCTGGCTGAAACTCCATAAAGACACTGTCAATCAGAGTAGGAAATAATGAACTAGACTAGGTCAAATTGGCAATATTTCCATTTGCCAGGAGAACTTGTGGGATTTTGCACATCATCCATTTATTTATTAAACTTGCATGCCGTCCATCTCTCGAAAGGTGACTCCAGGAGGCTTACAGATGTTCAATTAAAATGCACTATAAAACATTAAAACAATAAAGAGGACCGTACATTTGAAATCAATATTGTGATGTCACTGAAATCACCCAAGATTGGACATGGTTATGAGATTTAGAATGATTGTGTACAGAAAAGGGTGATGCACACTAGGTGACAATGGAAAAGGTGTCCTGGGTTTAAAGATTATTCAATAGGGTTAATGGAACTAAGACATTATGCTACAATAGTAAGAGGTCCTGTCCTGTTTTTTATTGCAGGAATCTTAGCAGTTACTCTAATGCCTCTTGGTATAGGTAGTCCTAGACTTACAACAGTTCATTTAGTGACCGTTCAAAGTTACAATTGCACTGTTTCCCTTTTGCCTTTCAGCTCCACCCTAGGAGCCTTCCAGTAATGGCTCTTACTTATTTCCTTGGCTCAGCTGATAAGGGAGGAGAGCTTGTGGCTTAGTGGCTAATACAACTGCCTAACATGTAAAAACAGCCCAGGTTCAAATCCGAGTAAGGGTATGGCTATCTGATGAGAGCTAAATAGCTTGAAATACATCTATATCAGTCTCCCTATATTTATTTATCAGCACAAATACAATATACATATGTACGTACGTACGTATACCTATATCAGAGGTATACGTACGTAGGTTCCTACAGGCTTGGACTGGTTCAGCTAAGTAGGTAGTAACTCAGTGGCCGATGCCCCTGAACCAGTTTTACAGCACCGTCATCTTGTTTTTTTCACTACTGCACATGCATCTGTAGGGTACATCAAGCATGCGTGTGCCCAAAGCACATCCCTGAGCAAACCAGCAGTAAAAGGATCCAGAATCTACCCCTGATATATCTATATCTCTAGATAGATAGATAGATAGATAGATAGATAGATAGATAGATAGATAGATAGATAGATAGATAGATAGATGATAGATGGAATCTTCATTTCTCTCTCTTTTGAGATCTTAACACATTGCTTTATAACTGTTTCTGGAAAGAGAGAGGGAAAGAGTTAACAGAGAGAGAGAAAAGGAGTGTGTGTGTGTGTGTGTGTGTGTGTGTGTGTGTGTGTGTTAAGGGAGGAGTTCAATATCAGTTGCCAGCTGCAAGAGCCAACTCAGGCTGCATCCAGTCTGCAGCTCAAGCCTGGCTGTTCTGCAGTATGCGCCATTTCCAAACTGTGAAATAATCCTTGCCTTGCGTTTCATCCTTCTCTTTGGGTACCTGCTCCAGTGAATGACCCCCATCTTGCTTTGTGCATTTGAGATTTAGAACTGGCTGCTAACTACGATGCTTGCATTTCTGACCCTGACTGGTGGGAATTGAACCAAAGTCTCTCAAGTGCTGTAGGATCTAATTAAAATGCATCTTATTCCAGGAAAGACTCATTACCTTTTTTGATATTTATATAAGGGGATGTCTACCATAATGGTTAGTAACTAGGAACAAAAGTTTCCTTTCAGGAAGAAAAGTAATATATCCAATGAAGCTCATATTTAGATACAGATTTTTAGCCGTATAAAAATATGCAACAGATTATTATAATTGGGGAGCTTCATCTGGCTCATGCAATCTGTTTCTTCTGCGGGTAGTCCTTGATTTACAATCACAACTGAGCCCCAAATATCTGTTGCTAAATGAGACAGTTGTTAAGTGAGTTTTGCCACATTTTACAACCTATCTTGCCACGGTTGTTAAGTGAATCACTGAAGTTGTTAAGTTAGTAACAAGGTTGTTAAGTGAATCTGGTTTCCCCATTGACTTTGCTTGTCAGAAGGTCACAGACCCTGGGAACTGCAACTGTCAATTGTCAGGCCTCCAAATTTTGATCACATGACTGTAAGGATGCCACAATGGTTGTGTGAAAAACAGTCATACGTCACTTTTTTCAGTGGTGTTGTAACTTCGAACAGTCACTAAATGAACTATTGGGACGCTAGTGAAGTGCTGCAGTGACAAAGAATGGTATATGTTAATTAATTAATATTTCTCTTAAGACTGACAAATCATTAAGGATCTGAGGATCTACAGAGCCAACCCTTGGGATCTTGATGTTTTGGTTGATCTGAGGTAAACCTGATCCAAGGGCCTCCATAGCAAACTTTCAAGATAGACTGGGAAATCCATAGAATACATGTCCTTACTTGATTCAGTGTTCAGAAATTGAATAGGCTGTTGAAGGTAAGCTTTGGAAAAAATAGTTATTAAGAAGAGGAAATATAATCCTCCTTCAACTTAGCATCACTATTATTCTCCTTGTCCTTCAGTAGAAGCCACAATGAAAAGAGGGCAAAATTATACCAGTGCACAATTCACATGATCGTTCCTGGGGAGGAAAGCTATGGCAAATCTAGACAGCATACTAAAAAGCAGACATCACTCTGCCAGCGAAAGTGTGTATAGTAAAGATTATGGTTTCTCCAGTTGCAATGTATGGCTGTGAAAGTGGGACCATAAGAAAGGCTGAGCGCCAAAGAATTGAGGCCTTTGAACTATGCTGCTGGAGAAGACTCCTGTGAGTCCCTTGGACTGCAAAGCGATCAAACCGGTCAGTCCTAGAGGAGATCAACCCTGACTGTTCTTTAGAAGGCCAGATCCTGAAGATGAAACTCAAATATTTTGGCCACCTAATGAGAAGGAAGGACTAACTGGAGAAGAACCTAATACTGGGAAAGATTGAGGGCAAAAGAAGAAGGGGACGACAGAGAATGAGGTGGCTGGATGGAGTCACCAAAGCAGTTCATCATGAGCTTAAATGGACTCCAGAGGATGGTAGAGGACAGGAAGGCCTGCAGGATGGGGTCGCAATGGGTCGAACACAACTTCGCAACTAACAACAACGCAATTCACATCATTTGCCATCCTGTGCACACTATATACTTTTTGGGTGCTTTCTGTACTTTTGGGATGTGAAGAGTTTTTCATAGTTATGAATAGAAAGTGCCCACAGGACCCATTTCTGTGCTTCAAAGCAGGACACCCATCCTGGTATTCTTTTTCACAAAACGTAGCACAGTGTACAATTCACTGGCTTCCTTGGCAAGTTAATATTGGAATAAGAGAACTGTATAAAGGTACAGTTTTAAAAACTTTCTGTTTTATAACTAACTTCTTCTACTAAAATAAGGGTTCTCAGTCATTGCTTGCACTGTGCATATGGCCAAATAAAAGATAACTTTGTCTTAAATGTATCTACTTTTCAATAAAAACAAAAGACCAGCCTTTCCATAATTTAACAATTATTGATTAGTGTTGTAGTCTCAGGTGTAGAGTCACAAAGAGGATTTCCAATGTCTGGCAGATAAACATGTCAATGGTGACATTTCTAAAATTCTGTTTATACATCTAAAGATTAGGAAAAATATTTCTGAACATGCTTTCTCTAGTTTTCTACTGTACCTTTCAAATATTGTTGCTATGGGTTACAGAATTGTCCAACTCAATAATAAAGGCTCTGGTCACCTTGATAGAAAGGATTTATATGGTTCCTTTCAATGTAATTGTTCCAACTTTCTTTTCCAATTCCATATTCTGCCATCACTCAAGAAAGGAACACATGCATGGAGTAACATTGTACGAGGTCTGACTGCCTTCCGAAAGAAAGGAGAATTGAGAAGAGAAATACCTAAACCAGATACATTAAAGCAAATCAAATCAAGGTTGAATTAAACATCAGAAGGGGGTTGAATTAGACAATGTTTTTGAGGGCCTTCTGAGTCAATAGGTCACCAATAACCAGCATGTTTACTGATTAGCAAGTGTATACACATATTTTTCATTGGCTAATCATCTCCCTTTGAAAGCAAATTATAAGATAGAACTTATTTTAGCATTGGTTCTTATCATATTCATCATAGACAGGGACCCACATTTACACTTATTAAAATGTTAACAATATGTATGACAATATGTATTCTGCATGACTTAGAAATCATTGTATACTGGGGAAACTATGCTCAGTTTGACTGAGGCGCAAGGCTTAAATCAAGACCAAATTCATAAGAAGAAACATACATAATATTATATGCTGAGTTACTCCTGGGTTATGATTGGGTCTTAGGTTTAGATTTTTAAGGGAAAGAAATCTATTGTAACCAAGCAGAGGAGGAGTACTAACATCTGTTTGGGCTGTGCAATGCTTTGGATTCAACTCCAAAAAGATACTTTTGTGCATTAGATGTGAATGCAATACCCTGTCCTTTCCAGGAATAAAACAGCATTTGCAAAAGCGTAGAAGTTGTAAAAAAAAAAAAAATAGCAAAAATAGGAAAGAAAAAAGCAAGTTAATACATTTTTTTTAAGCCTGGAGGCAGAATGAGGATTAAATCACCATCAAACATAATACAAGCGATCTACAAGCTCTGTTTAGCCATAGTTTGGCGCATCAAACTCAACTTTACTTTGGTTGCAAATAAATGTATGCAGAGCGAGATATAAACCAATTCAGCTTTTCAATTCGGTGTGATGCACTCCGATCGGTCCACAGTCAGCCTCACATTGACTTGAAGTAATCACATGAAAGTGTCCTTACTACTTGTCAGCACATTGTCTGCTTCTGCAGGCATTTGTATACACGTTGTATTTCAACAGCCCATTCTTCCTCTCTGACCCATGCATGTCTAAGAGAAGATCTGTAGCAGTGAAATGGTTGGAATCATTCCATCGTCTGCTGGTGTTTCAAAACGCCATCAGAGAAGACAGAATTGCTTGCAAATTAATTGACACGGCTGGCTTGCAACTAACATAACTTTCAAACTACATTATTTTGAAGGTCAGCAGCATCCAAATGGTAACCCATCAGTAGGCTAGGGAACAAAAAGTAAATAAATTAAGATTTTTTTAAAAAAAAAATCTAAGCAAAGAGAAGTGGGAAATTCCACAGGGAATTTCTTCCCAAATAGGTTCTTAAATGGACTAAAGTAAGTGTCACAGCTCCTTCACTTAATAACCAAGAAAGAAACCACTCAACTCCATTTTGCAGAATTAAGAGTACTTTTACTGATTATAAGTAATTAGAAGCTAAGCAAAGCTGAATCTGAGCAAAAAGACGTGAAAGCATTAGATATCAATACATGATTCATTCCCCTCCCCTTGGTACCCCAGTCCATAGTCCAATCATATATCTCCACAGCTGTCAGGTGGGAGACATCTTCAAAAATCATCATCAAGTTGGTATGCCGGACAGTTGGCCTTGGTGGGAAACTCCCCTTCCACATGCGCAAACGAATGGTGAGAACCACCCTCAATTAACACTCCTCCTGCACAGATTACTTCCCCCACCCAAATACCATGCCCTCCATCCCCGTTTCAATGGCAGCCGAAAAGCAAGAAGCAAAACAGAGGCTGACAGTAGGAAAGTGTTCCATTTACTCTGCTGCTGGAGGTGTCTTCCATTTCTTCAAATACAATTGAATTTTTAAAGAACTGTTTACTAAACCTAAAGACATGTTTAACCTCTTAGGTAAACAGGTAAACAAGAAAAGATAGTTACATGGCACCAACTATCTCTTTAAGTAAATTACTCAGCTTGTCAAAAAGAAGCAATGGCAGAACTGCAAGTCCTTTACTTAATAAGCAACCTGTTTGGAGATACTATGAAGTTACAATGGTACTGAAAAAGGAACTTTATAGACAAGTCTTTGTACTTCCCAGCTGCCTTCCAAAAACAGAATCAATGGAGAAGAGTAAATCACATGTCGCAGTGTCACATGATATCTCATTTAATGACTGCATAGCTTAGTGATAAGAGTTATCAGTTCCAATTATGGCCGTGAAGTGAGGGTTTCCTCTAAGAGCATTTAAACTCTTGTGTCTGAATGAATCCCTTGCATATGGCCTTTAAATATAGGACAGAAGCTGTATGAAATTATGTGAAGCACTAGGTGTGGTTGTTCTACTTTTTAAAGATTGGGGTGGAAGGAACGCAGGAGCCATGGATCATGAGAGTAATGATGTTTATTAGTACCAGATGACAAGATGACAAGCGATTCAGAAATCCGTTACAACTGTCCGGTATTTATACCCTCAGGTCACCAACTGTCATTAGAACCTCCAATCACAGGCTGTGCTTCGCCCGACCAATTAGAACGCAGCACAGGCTGTTGCTGGGCTATAACACTCCTTCCCCCCAGTTATTTACATACGTGTCAATTAGCGTGTTATTTGTTTGCATTTTTTTTATCTATTTATTTATTGCATTTACAATTTAATTGCATTTTTTTTCATGTTCAACATTTACAATTTATTTGCACTTTTGTGTTCTTGTGTTCATGTTTAACATTTACAATTTATTTGCATTTTTGTGTTCTTGTTTTTATGTTCAACACCTACAAATTTGTGTTCTCTCCTTCCCCCCAGTTAACCAGACACTCCATCCTCATATTCCTATTTGCATATACACCATTTACATATACACATTTGCATTCCCCCCCACCAGTTAACTGGTTCAGGACCTTCAATCAAGTCTTTTTGGCTCGCTCCTGAATCTAACAGCGGCCAGCAGCGGCAGGGAGGCAGTATAACTTGTAAATTTGTGTATGAAGAGGCTTTGTGGATTGGCTTTACTCGATCGGCATGCAGGCAGGTTCCCTGTTGCTGGAAGGATTTAGCTGACAGGATTTCTGCTGACTTTTCTGCAGAGAATGGTAGGCTTCTGAAACGGCTGTGGAGGCTTCTGTTAGAGAACGGAGATCGTTTGGAAGGCAGCAGGCAGGCTTTTGAGAGGCCAGAGTTGCTCCTTGGGAGGCAGGCAGCTTTGTAATGCAAATGGCCTTGGAAGGCTGGCAGCTGTGGAAAACCCAGGTGGAGCAGCGGTTGGCTCTGGAGGAAGAAAGACTGCAGCGTCTATGTCTATGGCTTCTCGGGAGGCAGGTAGAGCAGGCTGGAAAGCTGTATGCTAGAATCAGAGGCTTCTTAGGCAACAGTAACCGTTTATTGCAACACGAACGTTTGTAACAGTAGCTAACAGTAGACCGGATAGACTCTAGAGTTGTGTCTGGTAGATCTTCGTGGCAGAGAGGCAGGCAGACAGGCAGCTTCAGCCACAGTTGAGCCAACGCGATTCGTAGCTCGTCCCTGAGCAGAGGCGGCGGCTCCAGCCAAGGTTAAGCGTAGGTTGCCCGTCCCTGTGACTGATGGAGTCCGCGCCTGTGGATCTACTCAGGTTGGCTTGATCGGAGGCGAAACCTGAGGCAGTGGCAACTGCTGCTGCAGCTCTGGCAGGTCTTCAAAGTGTTTTCCGTTCGCGTTTGCTTGGTTGCGTTGCGAGTGGCTTAGTGTTCGTTGTTGTTTTCCAGGCTCTGCGGAATCGCATTCAATCCCATCCTCGTCGCCAGTTTTAAAGATTGGGGTGGAAGGAACGCAGGAGCCATGGATCATGAGAGTAATGATGTTTATTAGTACCAGATGACAAGATGACAAGCGATTCAGAAATCCGTTACAACTGTCCGGTATTTATACCCTCAGGTCACCAACTGTCATTAGAACCTCCAATTTTCAGACATTTTTTTTCAGACATTTATTACGATTTATAGGCCGCCCTTCTCCCTGAGGGGACTCAGGGCGGCTTACAATCACGGGAAGGGGGTGCAATAATACAAGACAAACAGTGAGTAAACAAGATAGATAATAAAACACCAACTTGCATTCAATAGTCAACACTCGGGCGGGTAATTTAAAAACTTATCCCCAGGCCTGCTGGGAGAGCCAGGTCTTAAGGGCCGTGCGGAAGGTCTGGATGGTGGTGAGGGTACGAATCTCAATGGGGAGATCATTCCACAGGGTCGGAGCTGCAACAGAAAAGGCTCTCCTCCGTGTAGTCGCCAGTCGACATTGACTGGCAGATGGAATCCGGAGGAGGCCCAATCTGTGCGATCTAATCGGTCGAAGGGAGGTAATCGGCAGAAGGCGGTCTCTCAAGTACCCAGATCCACTACCATGGAGTGCTTTAAAGGTGGTCATCAATACCCTGAAGCGCACCCGGAGATCGACAGGTAGCCAGTGCAGCTCGCGGAGGATGGGTGTAATGTGGGCGAACCGCGGTGCGCCCACTATCACTCGCGCGGCTGCATTCTGGACTAACTGCAGTCGCCGGATGCACTTCAAGGGCAACCCCATGTAGAGCCCATTGCAGTATTCCAGCCTAGAGATCACAAGGGCTCGAGTGACTGTTGTGAGAGCCTCCCGGTTCAGGTAGGGCCGTAACTGGCGGACCAGGCGAACCTGGGCAAATGCCCCCCTGGTCACAGCCGACAACTGATGGTTAAAAGTCAGCTGTGGATCCAGGAGGACTCCTAGATTACGGACCCTATCTGAGGGGTATAAAATTTGACCCCCCAGCCTGAGTGTTGGAATATCAACCAAATTGTTGGGAGGGAAACACAACAGCCACTCGGTCTTGTCCGGGTTGAGCACCAGTTTGTTAGCGCTCATCCAGTTCTTAACGGCCTCAAGGCCCTGGTTCATCACGTCCACCGCTTCATTGAGTTGGCACGGGGCGGACAGATACAGTTGTGTATCGTCCGCATATTGATGGTATTTTATCCCGTGCCTCCGGATGATCTCGCCCAGCGGTTTCATGTAAATGTTAAATAGTAGGGGGGATAAGACCGAACCCTGCGGCACCCCATATGTTAGGGGCCTCAGGGACGATCTCTGCCCCCCGACCAACACCGACTGCGACCTGTCCGAGAGGTAGGAGGAGAACCACTGCAAAACAGTGCCTCCCACCCCCACCTCCCGCAGTCGTCGCAGAAGGATACCATGGTCGATGGTATCGAAAGCCGCTGAGAGGTCAAGGAGAACCAGGATGGACGCATGGCCTCCATCTCTGGCCCTCCAGAGATCATCGGTCAATGCGACCAAAGCGGTTTCAGTGCTGTAACCGGGTCTGAAGCCGGACTGGAAGGGGTCAAGATAGCTAGCTTCCTCCAAGGCCCGTTGAAGCTGGAAGGCCACCACCTTCTCGACAACCTTCCCAATAAAGGGGAGGTTGGAGACAGGACGATAGTTGTTTAAAATGGCTGGATCCAAGGATGGTTTCTTCAGGAGGGGTCTCACCACCGCCGTCTTAAGTGCGGCAGGGAAGTGCCCCTCCTGAAGGGAGGCGGTCACGACCACCTGGATCCAGCCATGTGTCACCTCCCTGCTGTTGGCAACCAGCCAGGAGGGACACGGGTCCAGAATACAGGTGGAGGCACTTACAGCTCGAATGGCCTTGTCCACATCCCCAGAGGCAACATCCTGGAACTCAACCCAGAGATGGTTTACCAAGTAATCCCCCTGTGTCTCGGCTGGATCTACGGCGGTGGAGTCCAAGTCCGAACGAAACCGAGCAACTTTGTCCGCCAAGAACTGGGCATAGTCCTCAGCCCTACCCTGCAAGGGGTCTCCCGCATCCCTCCTATTAAGGAGGGAGCGGGTGATCCTAAACAGGGCGGCTGGGCGTGACTCGGCGGACGCTACCAAGGTGGAGATATGCATTCTTTTGGCAACTCTTAGTGCCCGGATGTAATCCTTGGTGCAGGTAGTCAAAAGTGCTCGGTTCTCCTCGGACTTATCGGACCTCCACAGGTGCTCTAGGCGTCTCCTCCGGCGCTTCTTCTCCCGGAGTTCCTCGGTGAACCAAGGAGGTCTCCGGAATCCGTTGACCCGGAGGGGCCGTAGTGGCGCAATCCGGTCAAGAGACTCCGACGCCGCCGAATGTCAGGCGGCAACCAGAGTCTCCGCCGAACTGTGGGCGAGAGTGTCGGGAATTACCCCAAGCTCCGTCTGGAACCTCAAAGGGTCCATAAGTCGCCTGGGGCGGAACCACCTGGTCGGTTCCTCCTCCCTACGGTGGGGGTTTGGCCTCCGGAAGTCAAGCCTCAGTAGGCAGTGGTCTGACCACGACAGGGGTATGATCTCATTACCCCTCAGACCAAGATCACGCATCCACTGCTCTGAGAGGAATACGAGGTCGAGCATGTGACCCGCTGTATGAGTTGGGCCCCGGATTACCTGGGTCAAGCCCATGGCTGTCATGGAAGCCATGAACTCCTGCGCCCCGTCAGAGCGTTCACCGAGCGATGGCAGGTTAAAGTCCCCCAGAACTATAAGCCTGGGGAGCTCAACTGCCAGCTCGGCTACTGACTCGAGGAGCGAAGGGAGGGATGCTGCAACGCAGTTGGGAGGCAGGTACGTTAGCAGCAAACCCACTTGACCCTTGAGGTCCAACTTTATCAGCAGGGACTCACACCCGGCAAGCTCCGGAGCAGGGACCCTACGAGGTAACAGAGACTCCCGGATAATAATAGCCACACCGCACCCCTTCCCTGGGCTCTCGGCTGATGAAGCACCTGAAATCCCTCTGGGCACATCTCTACAAGGGGGACTCCTCCTTCTGTGCCCAGCCAGGTTTCAGTAATACATGCTGTATTAGCAATCACAGGCTGTGCTTCGCCCGACCAATTAGAACGCAGCACAGGCTGTTGCTGGGCTATAACACTACTGATTAGTAGAAACCCATTCAAAAAAAGCCCAGGGAGAGGCTTCCTGGGGGCGTGGCCTGTTGCCGAGGAGGGCTCCACCGAGCTCCTCAGAGATCTGGTCTGTATATCTAAATAACATCATAGATAGCACCCCTTTTTGGCTAAGAAAGGGGCAGGGAGGGTAGCTCCGTAGACTAGGGTCTATTCGTAAACCACAGCCTTTTTTCTTTTTTGGCTGTGGAAAGAGATTAGATCCAGCCGAAGCGGAGCGTTTATCTCCGGCCATTTCTTCTCAGCTGCCTTTTTTTTTTTTTGGCAGCCCCAGACAGGCTAGCCCCCCCCAGGACAAAACAAAGTTTTTTCAAGCTAGAATTGATACGGGCGGGTCCCACCCCTGTGAGATTTATGCTTTCATTACTATCGTAAATACCAGCACCATTCGTCTTAGAGACTTCTTTGTCTAAATAGACTTTAAAATGGCGATTTCTCTCCGTGGATGATTGATGTACTCAGCCGGTGTTATCTTCTTGCAGACCGCTCCTTAACAAAATAACTCTTCTTCTTTGGAAATAGAGGGGAGCGAAGCTCTGCTTACTTGCTTATTTATTATGCCACCCAAGTCAAAGAAGCGTCTTGCTACAAATGTGTCTAAAGAATGTAAAGAATTTTTATTGGAAACACAGCCTTTGTCTCCTACGCCCTCTACTGGAGAAATTTTAACACAGGAATATCTCTTTAAAATCTTTAATGCCTTTAAGCAAGAACTTAAGGAATTTGTATTGCAACTTTATGATGATCTAAAATCTAAAGTTAATCAAATGAAGGCGAATACGTTTGCAGCCGTGTCTGCCTTGTCAGATTACTCTGCTGAAATAGAGAACAAATTGGAAAGTCTGGAGAAGGCTAATTTTAATTTGACTACCAATATTCAAATTTTACAAGAAAAAATTAGAAATAACGAAGAACAGCTTATGATGCTAAATTTTGATAGGAAGGCATTTTCAATAAGAGTTAGAGGATTCCGTGAAAAGGAACAAGAGAATTTGAAACAGACTTTTGCTGAAGCCTTCAGCCATGCGCTGGGAAGCCCGGGACTTAACTTTGATTGGCAGATTCGGAAAATCTATCGCCAGAACTCATTGATAGCGGAACAGCGACAGCTCCCGAGGGACATAATTATACATTTCTCTACAAAAGAATCTAGAAACGCGATTGTGCAAAAGTTTTATAATAACAGTCTCCGAGTTGATGACCAAGACGTGATTGTCTTCAAAGATATACCTTTCCACATGTTGAAAGCAAGAAGGGAATATACTTTTTTAACTAAAGAGCTTAGGAGTCAACAGATTCGATACAGATGGGAGGCCCCTGCCGGCATCACGGTTACATTTGAGAATCAAAGATTTCGTCTTAACTCTGTTTCGGAGGCTCAAGATTTCTATTCTAGGATTCTGAAGGCGGGACTTCCTGACGCGCTTGGAAGAGAGGAGAGACAAGCGGAAGGAGAAAGCAAACGGCTGGCCATGCGGCTGCAAGATGGAGGGGGCAGCCCCTCCTCCCTCGGAGAAGCAGAAGAACGCAGATCGAGAATTTAGATACTTCAAAAGACTTCCTAAAGTTGAGGACTGAATGGGGGTTTGAGACCTCTCTCCGGTAGAAAAAGTGGACTAATTTTTATCAGAAGGGAAAGCTGGGTGAAACTACTTTGAGCTAGATTCTAAAGTAACGTTAGCATAAATTTGATAGTGGTTAAAAGAATGCGGAATGATCTATGTTGTTTAAACTTTGTTAGATGGGACTATTTTAAAATAGAAGGTTAACTGACTCTTGCTGAAAGTATTATTTAAATATGATCCATGCTATTTAACTTTTATTTGAAGGGAAAGTTGGTTGTAATAGTTCTGAGTTACTTTTCAAATAAACGTTAGTATAAATTTGATAGTGGTAAATATTAGACAAGCAAGAGATGAGGGTAAAATGCATGTGGAATGAACTACGTTATTTGTGGTAAATATCAGACAAGCAAGGGAAGAGGGCAAAATTTACGTTGTTTAAAGCTTATTAGAACAGGAAGCCGCTTGGGATTATTTTAAGATAACTGTAAAAAGAATGCGGAATGATTTATGTTGTTTAAACTTTGTTAGAAGCGACTACCTTAAAATAGAAGGTTAACTGATTCTTGCTGAAAGTATTATTGGAATATGTGGAATGATTCATGCTACAAATCGCTCTGAGTTATATTTTAAACAAATGGTAGTATAAATTTGATAGTGGTAAATATCAGACAAGTGGGGGATGAGGGTAAAATACATGTGGAATGAACTAAGTTATTTAAATCCTATTAGAAGGGGAAGTCGGTTGGAATTATCTTAAGATAGAAATTGATTCCTGTGTAAAGTAATATCTGATCTACGCTGCTTAACTTTACTAAGAAGGGGAAATCTGGTTAGATTATTTTGAATTACTGTTTGAAAAAGGGGTAAAGAAAGATCATTTACGCTGTTTAAATTTTACTAGAAGGGAAAGTTTGATTACTTGTCTGTAAAGTTATATTTGAATATATGGCATGAATCACGCTGCTTAGATCTTATTGGAAGGGATCATGAGGTTTAGGAAGGGAACGGGAGAGCCTACAGAAGGTCGGGGTAAATAGCAAAGAAGTAAGAGATGAGAATAAAATATAGATAGAATGATTTATACTATTTAAGCATAGATAAAGATGGGGGGCTGAGATCAACACAAAGAGTGGTTTCTTTTTTCTTTTTTCTCTTTTCCTCTTTTCTTTTTTTCCTTTTTTTTTTCTTTCTCTGCTTTTCTTTTTTTTTTTTTTTTTTTTTTGATATATTACTTTTATTTTTTTTAATTCATATGTATACAAGATATTTTAGATAGAAGGTAGTGCCAGGTGTGGGCCCTGGGAAGTCGGGAGGATTAGGGATGGGGATTGTGGGGGGTGGGGTGGGGGGGTGTTAACATAGTCTTAATAAGAACAAGAATGTATTTATATACGGTGGTCCTTTTTTTTTATTATTATTATTATTATTATTATTTTTTCCTTGGTTCATTTTACTTTTATCAGATCAAACAACATTCGAATAAAGGCATACACCAAGGAGGGAGGTAGAGGGAAGGAAGAGGGAGGAGTAAGGAAGGAGTAAGGGGAATGTAAGGAGTAAGGGGAATGTAAGGAGGGTGTCTGGGGAGTAAGGGGAAAGGTTTGAGGGGAAAGGGAAGTAGGAGGGGAGTGTTAGAGGGAGAAAGGAAAGTTGGAGGGGGTAGATGGGGTGTATGGAGGATGCAAGGGTTAGGTGGGGTTGTGAATGATGAGTTGTGTTTCCTTTTTACTTGTTCGTTTTATTCCCTTTTTTCTTTTCTTTTTTTTTTCTTTTCTTATAGTAAATACCCTGTATATAAATGATTGCAAATGGAATGTGAAAATTGAATAAAATATTTTATAAAAAAAAAAAAAAAAAAAAAAAAAAGCCCAGGGAGTGTGGCCAGTGGTGGGATTCATTTTTTTTTACTACCAGTTCTGTGGGCGTGGCTTGGTGGGAGTGGCTTGGTGGGAATGGCTTGGTGGGAATGGAAGGGGAAAGATACTGTAAAATCTCCATTCCCTCCCAATCAGCTGGGACTTGGGAGGCAGAGAATAGATGGGGGCGGGGCCAGTTAGAGGTGGGATTTACCAGTTCTCCAAACTACTCAAAATTTCCACTACCGGTTCTCCAGAACTGATCAGATCCTGCTGAATACTACCTCTGGTGCTGGCAGGCATTTCTAAACCAATGAGAAGGCTATGTGATTTTGGTAGTGAAACCCAAAGGTGTTTTTTTTTAAAGAGGCAACTGGCCTTTATGGATTTTCTTTGAAGGAGTATCAAGGAGAATAAATCCTTCCAATCTTTACCAAGGAATCCATCCAACCAGAGCTGAAGAAGCTTCTTGGATGAGAAGTGAAACGTCTTCAAACAAAAAAACCAGAAAATCCAGTAGCCTCTTGAAAAAAAAGCACCTTTGGAACAACCATGACCTGGTTGGCTGAGAATCTCCATAGACATTTGGCAGTGAAAAGTATTGAACACAGATCTAGGGTGAAATCAGTGGTGAGATTCAAACAATTTAACAACTGGTTCTCTGTGCTGATTTCTTCCAACAACCAGTTCACCAAACTGCTCAAAAAGTTAACAACCGGTTCTCCACAAGTGGTGCAAACTGGCTGAATCCCACCACTGGGTGAAATGCAAGTCGACTGTTAACATGGAGGCTCGGGAGTGACTTTTAACAATAGCAATAGCTCTTAGACTTACATACCGCTTCACAGTACTTTACAGCTCTCTCTAAGCAGTTTACAGAGACAGCATATTTCCCCCAACAATCTGGGTCCTCATTTTACCCATCTCGAAAGGATGGAAGGCTGAGTCAACCTTGAGCCAGTGAGAATCGAACTGCTGAACTTCTGGCACTGGCAGTCAGCAGAATTAGGGTGCAGTACTGCATTCTAACCACTGCACCACCACAACTTTTAGGCAATCAATATGCTTTGCTCCTGCCTATTGGGTTGTTGCTGATATTATTTGCCATACTTTTGAAGGAGGATATTTGCATGTTTGTACAAATAAGACATACATGGTTCTGTGAACCATATGACTGTATTAGGTGGTTTGTGTCAAAAGCTTTCACCTTAATACATTAAGCTGAGAACCCAGGGAAATCAGCGTGCATATAGCTCAAACTATATAATGTTAGGATTCTGCTTACATTTCTCAAAATCCAGTTTCTGGATTTGCCTCAGTAAAAACGGCTGCTGATGGAAACATGTGCCTTAAAATATTTGTTGGGCAAGAAAATAAAGCAATGTTTCATGCAGCCCATTTTCAACACCCAAATAAAGCACTCAGGTTTATATTTCTTAATTAAGTCCAAGTTGGTACATTATGTCTTGGAAGCGGGGAACTGTGGCTCAGTAATTGTGCTAACTGACAGTGTCAACTCTGTAGGAGATCAGATTATCTGTTAGCGAAGTAAAAGGGAAAGTTTCCTTGGAAAAAGGCCAGCTTCAGATGGTCTGTGTGCCTCTTTGTGTGTGTGTGTGTGTGTGTGTGTGCATGCACGTGCTTAAAGCCTTGGAAGTTACTGTAGCAATAGAAAAGATTAATAATTTGCACATGTGAGATTCTTGGCAAGCAGGATGCAGCTGTAAAGAATTAGCCCCTCTTGAGAAATGTAAAAACACCCAAGCAGCTGAGGAAAAGAAAAAAGAGAAAGGATAGGTTAGTAGAAAGTGAGGCTGGGCTAGTACAGATGTCCTGGAAGAGAAAATATGTAAAGTGGGTTTGGGGATTAGAATGCAACTGAAGCATGAACTCGGCCTCAATAATATTCTGGATGTGGATAAAAAGAACAACCAAAAGATGAAATAAACTGACTGGCTGTGATTCGGTCTTCAGAACTGTAAGAGTAAACATGTTCTACCTCAGCATTTCCTTGAGAAAGAGGGGCTCGGGCAGTGTGGCTTCCACTTAACATCAAACACCAAAGGCTTTACTTTGGAGAGGCTACAAAATGGCCTCCTGCCCTTCTTGAATACTTACAAGGCAGGTCAAGTCATTCTCAACGTACAACCACAGTTAGGACTAGAATTTTTGTCGCTAAGCAAGATGGTTGTTAAGTGAGTTGTGCCTGATTTTATGACCTTTTGGCCATGGTTGCTAAGTGAATCACTGCAATAGTTCAGTTAATCCTCCCTCCCCCCATTGATTTTGCTTGACAGAAGCCGGCCAGGAAAGTCGTGAATGGTGATCACATGACCCTAAGACATTCCAATTATCATGGATACATGGCGGTTGCCTGACTTTTGACTACATGACTGTAGTAAATACAGTGGTAGAATCACCAGTCTGTGGGCCCTGTTGTACATCGCTTTTTTTGACATCATTGTAATTTTGAATGGTCACTGAATGGAAAGTGAAGAGTTATTCAGAGTTTGTTCTTATTGAACTCTTCACTCAGAGAGACAAGTCCTCTGGTATATTTATGATTTATCATATGACTTATAATATTTATGATTAAGATTCCTGGCCATGATTAAAGAGCAAGTCATCTTGGTTCTGGTGTTGTCACAGAAGAATCTTGTGCACATTTATGTAAAACCAAGCCCCTTTCAAGAATGAGCTTTGTTGACAGGTTGACTGTGTGTGTCTGTGTGTGTGTGTGTGTGTGTGTGTGTGTGTGTAAAAGGGGAAGATAGTTTATTGCTTTTTCTTTTCTTTAGCACCCAGCCAGGATGGATCCTACATGTTAAATGTTAAATTTAATTGACTACTTTTTCCTCTTCTTTTGTACACTATTTCCTTTCTTTGTTGTTGTATTGCTTCATTTAAAAAAAAAAAAAGACTTTGGGCTGACTTTTTTTTCTTCTAGAGGCAGAGATAGCCCTGTTCCCAAACAGATCCCAAATCCTTGCTCACTCCTTGTAACACACTATAAGTGTTACAAGGAGGAACTCAGAAGAGATTTCTGATCTGATTGTGCAAAAAAATCCAGCTTGCACTCACACACGGCGAGAACTTTGCAGATCTCAAAGTTTAGGAATAAGAGAAGTCCTAGCTAATACACTTACGTGTGTTGTCATCATGCAAAAATTGAAGGGTGGTATTTGAATACTAACATCCTACATATTGGCATTATTATAACTGGGGATGGACACCTACGAGGCAAAGGTGTCCTCTTACCTTATTCAAGGATTATTCCTTGCCAAACATTAGTCTGAATTCTCCTTGTACTGCCTGGGACTCCTAGCTACACAGGATACTTTTGCTCTGCATCCTCCCTATATCCCTCATTGTACTGGGGAAATTCTCTCAAATTTCCAAACATGTCCATTAGTTAAAAGATTGGGAGATCCTAATTTATCTCAGAGAGCCAATTGAATGAAAGTTTGAAACACGTGCACACACACACACACACACACACACACAGAGGTCTTGCAAATGTATATATCAGAGAAGATGTCTAAAAATGCCTCTCTAGGCATGTATACACTCCTCTACTTGACATGACCCTGAAAATCCTCTCTTGATTCCATTGTGGCTCCAAGAAGGGCCTAACAGAGGTGTAATAGATTTTTCTTTAATTAGAAATGAAAGGAATTTAGACACATTGTTGAGGAGTCAGCATATCCAATTAAAGTGGAAGGAAACATTTGGTGTTCCCTTGAGATGGAGTGCAGGGAAGATCATTTGTGATTATGTCAGTTTCCTCATCTGATTAAAAACTGTTGGCAAACATATTTTAGAAGAAGTCTTTCAGAAACATGTATAACTACAGCCCTAGAGAGTAAATCGTCTCTTGAAGACATATAAGATTAGAAATCTTGTTTGAGTCAAATTTGATTCCAGGTAACTTCATCAATGTGTCTATTTAGGGCAGTATTTCTCAACCTTGGCGACTTTAAGTCCTGTGGACTTAAACTCCCAGAATTCCCTAGCCTGGCTGGGGGATTCTGGGAGTTGAAGTCCACAGGACTTAAAGTCACCAAGGTTGAGAAAAAGTGATTTAGGGATTTGTTTGGGGACTTTTAAAAAAATTCAACAATAAGGCAGTGGCTGGCTATTGCCTTATTCTAGGAACTCAGGGCTTCTTTATCTAGGATTTCTTGCTAATCTTCCACCTACGCACTAGTCAGGTCATCTGACCCTCTTTAGATTTTGAGGCCTGCTCAGTGCTGCCAACTACCTGGGGAATCAAGAGAGATTAATCAGTTGAAAAGTCAGAAGGCATTTCCAAAGAAATTCTTTGCCAATGTTTTAATCTTTTCTCCCATTCTGCGTGACGTCAACTGTCCTTGAATAGGCCTTCTTTGGCCATTTTACCCAAGTCATAATTGACCTGGAATCTTTTGCTGGAGGAGGGGGGGAAGCAGTCAACCTATTGACAAAGCTCATCCTTGAAATGGGCTTAGTTTTACATCAACATGCACAGGATTAGCTTAGCGAAATGGCACAGATTCTGCTGTGACGACACCAGAACCAAGATGACTTGCTCTTTAATCATGGCCAGGAACCTTAATCATAAATATTATAAGTCATGTGATAAATCATAAATATACCAGAGGATTTTTCTCTCTGAGTGAAGAGTTCAATACGAACAAACTCTGAATAATTCTTCACTTTTCATTCAGTGACGTGTGTATGTGTTTTTGTGTGTGTGTGTGTGTGTGTGAGAGAGAGAGAGAGGGAGGGAGAGAGAGAGAGAGAGAGAGAGAGAGAGAGAGAGAGAGAGAGAGAGAGAGAGAGAGAATGAATAACCTTAAGAATATATTCACTATATAATAATGATGAGGCCTGCAACTTGCCTACTGCTGGAGGCATCTCTGATAAGTTGATATTGGTGCCTCAAATCTGATGGTGGCATGATGCAAATTGGCATAAACAACTGGTTGGGTTATAATCAGTGAAATTCAGCAGGTTCTGACCGGTTCTGGAGAACAGGTAGCAGAAATTTTGAGTAGTTTGGAGAACTGGCAAATGCCACCTCTAGCTGGCCCCATAGTGGAGTGGGAATGGAAATTTTGCAGTATCCTTTCCCTACCATGCCCATGAAGCCACGCCCACAGAACCAGTAGTAAAAAAATGAATTCCACCATTGGTTATAGCTTAAGGTGACCAGATTTTCAGATTGGTAAAGAGGGACACCTTGACCGGGGGGGGGGGGGGGGGGGGCTTGATTAAAAATTTTATATGGAGCAACAAAAATTTTCATACAACGCAAAAATAGTGTTGTAATATTTTTTTATTTTAACATAACTACAATTTACAAATATAAATTGTAACTGTTGCCAAACATCAAACTATACCACCTTTCTTGCCACAGTTCTTAAGTCAATAACTGCAGCTGATAAGTTAGTAACATAAGTGAATCTGGTTTCCCCATTTGACTTTGTCAAAAGGTCACAAAAGGCAATTGCATGACCCCAGGACATTGAAACCATCATAAATACGAATCTGTTGCCAAACATCAAAATTTTGATCGCGTGACCATGAGGATGCTGCAACGGTTGCTAAGTGTGAAAATGGTTGCTAAGTGTGAAAAATGGTCATCAGTCACTTTTTTCAATGCCATTGTAACTTTGGTCACTATATCACCTTTCTTGCCACAGTTCTTAAGTGAATAACTGCAGCTGCTATTTTCTATTTTGGATAGAATCTTTTTTTAATTAAGACAATTTAAAAAAAGAATCCACACAGAATAAATTGAAGTAAAACATTTCAAACTATTCTACACAGAATAAATTTAAGTAAAACTATTTTTAAAAATTCTATGCACAATATATTTCAAAGTATTGTGCATAGAATTTTTAAAAATAGTTTCACTTCAATTTATTTTGGATAGAATCTTTTTTTAAATAGTCTAAGACAATTTAAAAAAAGAATCCACATAGAATAAAACTATTTTAAAAAATCCTATGCACAATAAATAAAATATTATTTTAAAATACATTAAAAAGTAAAAGAAAAAACCCAGCTCACTTACCAGCAGGCAGGCACTCCAAGTCAATCCAGAATGATGTAGATGTTAATGCAAAGAACTGAGCAAATTAAAATGGTGAAATTAGTCCCAGGGAAATATTTTTCAAAGAAACTTTGCCACCTTTTTTTCCACACGAGCCGACCTCCAACCTCCGTGCCCCTCCCCTCCGGGAAAGCCAGGAAGAAACAGTCACTACTTCTCTAGCCAAAGTATTTCCTGGAGCTCTATGGTACTGGGTCAACTTTTCTTATAAAAGGAGGTAAAAAAGGTGGGGGGGTTTTCCATTTTTTTGCTTTAACGTTTTAATATCTTCAATGAAAGCACTGAGACGTAGAGAGAGGTTAGACAGAGTGTCTTTTGTCTTGCCCTGGTTAGGCTTTCTTAAGCAAATCCACTGGGCTTTCAACATGAAGCCAGAAAATCGGGACTTTTTTAAAACGCCCCGGGACAAATTGTTAGAAATCGTGACTGTTCCACCAAAATCGGGACATCTGGTCACCTTATTATAGCTACTGAAAATTACCTACCTTCCACCTTCTTCATTCATAATATTGTAGCAGTTTTATAGAATCATAAGGCCACTCTAATATCTTCCCCACATCCTTCTTTTCCCCCTTGTAGATTAAAGATATCCAGCTCCTACTGACCCAGCTCATGCTTTCGTCATAGAGCTTAGTTTCCAGACCCCTCATCATTTTGATAGCCCTTTTCTAAACTTCTCCGATTTGTCATGGTCCTTTTTGCACTCTGGGGCACAGAGTTGTGTGCTAGATAAATGACCACTAACCAAGGCAGAGCATCACTTCCTGTGATCTGGACTCAATACGCATATGAATGCACCCAAAGATAGCATTTCCTGTTAAGCTGCCGTATCTCCCCTTTGACTTGGAATAAACAATGATACTTTTTCACACGTTTTACTGCCACATCTTCCCTATACTTGTGTCTTATATTTTTCCTATACAGATTCTTTATCATTTCCTATTAAATTCCATCCTACGCATTTCAGTTCAATGCTCCAGAGCTTTGTGAATCTTCTCTCTTTCATCTAAAATATTAACCATCTCTCCTAGTGTTGTATCACTTGAAAACTGTGATACTCTCTCATTTAAGTCATTAATAAAAATGTTGATACACAAACAGGGTCTAGGAGAAGACCACAAAGTATTTTCTTGATAATTCATTCCAAACTGAAGTGGAACCATTAATGAACATATTTGAGGAGAGATCAGTCAACCAAATGAGAATTAATCTAGCTCACATTTTATCAATTTATGGAAGAGAATATCACATTTGTTCCCTCAACTTATAACCAGTTGCTTAATAGTTGCTTGAAATTACAACAGGCCTGGAATGAGTGTTTTGCAGTCTGCAAAACACGTCTATCATTTATAAAATCTGCTGTTACCCCTCATTGTAATTTTGGGTACTTGGCAACCAGCTCACCTTAATTATTAGTTGCCCCATCCAATGGTCATGTGACCATGATTTTTCAGTCATTTGGAAGAATGGGTTTACATTTACAACCACAGTTGTAAAAGTCATTTGCTTAATGACCTTGGATTCAGTTAACCACTGTAGCAAAAAATCTCATAAAATCGGGTCTGTCATGGGGGTGCCTTGACTTGTGACCATAATGATTTATGACTGGAAATCTGATCACACCTGTGATTTTAAGTTAAGACTACCTGCAAACTACTCTGACAAATATCATATCACGGTATCCTATGTCTTTGGCCTTCCCACAATCTACTAACTTAGACATTCTATCAATAAGGTAGTAAGAATAATCTGGCATAATGTCTTTGTGACCAATCCATGCTAATTCCTATTAATTCTAACATGTCTAAGTGGTCATGAACTGCTGAATAATAAACTATATAAATTTTGATCAGTATAGGTGTCATAGGAAAATTCCAATAGGAAACAAAGACAACAACACAAGGAATAATTCTTACTTTAAGATCAGAGGTTGTATCTAATAATTTGGAACATTAGAAATGAATAGATATAAAAGATATAATAGCAATAATACACTGCATTAACAAATCATTGCAGTGGGCAAGTGAGAAATAGCAAGTCCTACAAGGATTGCTATAAATCAAAGAGCCGTGAGCTGATCTTGAACCCTATCTTTTATGCTGTTCTTCTAACCACATACATGTTTCACAACTTTGCTAACTGTCACTTTCCATGAACACCTGTGTACATTACTTTCAATTCCTCATTTCCAACAGTTTCATTTGTCCTGTTTTAAACGATTCCATAAAAGTGCATATTTTACAAAAAAAACATATTTCACAGTTAGCAACAGTTCAGCAGGATTACAAATATTTCTGGTAAATTTTGAAATCATCCTCGCAGAAAACGTTGGTTCAGATCTCTTTCTTTTGGGGCCTTCTATTATTCATAGGACTTATTGAATCTAATACATCAATAGGCTATATTTCTTGATTCTCATAAAGGCAATATGCTGGCAGGTCTGTAGATTCCTACAAAATTCTCCTTTTATCCCTCTTTGAGGGTGGAAATGATATATGCTCTTCTTCAGACCTCAATAGTCTTCCCGGTGTTCTCAACAATGACCAAGGAACGTCTCTACCACCACCTCTGGGTTCTTTTAGTAACCCAGAATATAAACCAACTGTATTGGAGACTTGAATTAATTTACCTTAGGTAGCAATAGCAATAGCACTTGGACTTATATTCTGCTTCATAGTGCTTTAACAGCCCTCTCTAAGTGGTTTACAGAGTCAGCCTCTTGGCCCCAACAATCTGGGTCCTCATTTTACCTACCTCGGAAGGATGGAAGGCTGAGTCAACCTTGAGCATGATGAGATTTGAACTGCCAAACTGCAATCAGCTGGCAGTCAGCAGAAGTAGCCTGCAGTACTGCACTCTAACCACTGCATCACCTCAGCTCTCTAGAGAAGCCATAAAGACTTGCTTCTCCTTGGCTATTCAAAATTGCTGTTCCCTCATTCCTCATTCCTTTCATGGCATAGTTTAAATCAGCTAGGGCTCAATTTTACTTCCAGGGGAGGAGAGACACAAAATAAGGAGTTAAGAAGCTCTCCCTTCTCGTTATTCCCTTTTACTGGATCACCAATTTCTCCCTGCCATGGGTCAATAATTTCTTTGGCTTTGCTTTTATTTCTAACATACCAAAAGAGCTCTCCCTTTTGTTATTTTTGATATCTCTCACAAGCCTCAGCTTTATTCTGAGCTTCAGCTTTTCAGACCCAATTCCTCCGGTGACGAAGACTATCTTGCATTCTTCTTTGGCTGAGCAGTCTCTCCTTTTCCCATTTTCTGAATGTCTCATTTTCTGTTCAGCATTTTAGAAAAACTCTACACCATGTATCCATACTGCTCTTTTTTTTTTAGATATCTCCCATTTCCCCCCACCCTCACCCTTCTTGTAAGGATTGCTAATGATTGCACCTTCAGTATCTCATTTTATAGACATTCCCATTCCTCCTGGACACTTCACAAAGTATTTTTATAAGACACACTATGCTGTTCTGTAGGATTATTTCTGAATGGATTGTAGCTATTGTTGTGGGGAAACACATGCAGAATTCTACAAATCTCTTGTTGCCTGAATTGTTGGCAGTATGCCTAATATTACAATCTTACACCTCGTTCTCGTCTTATTTTAACTCGTGTTCCTTGTGTCATCAATATACCTAGTATTGCATCATGCTCCTGGTGAAAGTTCCAAATAATCTTTCAAACACTACCATTGTGAAGAGAGTGATGAGCTGCCGATGATAATCCTCAGGGCCAGGTCGCCTAGCCAGGTATTCCATTTGCTTTCTTTTCAGTTAATGAATGGCAGCAGGTACCAGCAGAATGTGGGAATTTATTCGCTGAGTAGAACTGTGTTTAGGGTCCTAATCTCGTCTACGACGTGCAATTAGGATGTGTCTTTTGACATCGCCATGATGAATATTCAAATGTGAACCAGTAACCACTGTGGAACAGATGGGCAAATTCCTCCTTATCCACTAGTACGGAATAAAAAGCAGCCATGTCTCCTTTGCATAGCTGAGCAAGAAAAAAATAATAATGTTGGTAATTCTTGCATGCAATTAAACTCTGTATTTCTGCTTCAAATATCCGTTCGATGCCATGCAGAATGAAGCATTCCTAGTCCTGTAATCATGTGTTGTTTCCTTAAAGGGGAAAAATGAAGGGGGCTGGAATAGATTGGAAGTGCTGTCAGTTTGATTGGCAGTTTTTTTAAAGGAGCAGATATTTGTAAATGGTATGCAAACATAAAATGCCCAACACTTTCAATCAAAGCAGCATGAAAAGCATTGATGTTGTCTTAAAAAGCAATGCCCCCATTCAAAACAAGGATTCCCCTCCCCCATAGAAGACATTGGCCTTAAATGATTAGTATTTAATCGTCTTGTCTATTAGATTAGACAGATAAATAAACAGTTGTACGTTGTGCTTCACGAAGATTTGGATACGGAGATTACTTGTTGGCACCGTGCAGTACCTATTTTATTTTTCTCCCTCCTGCTCAGCTGCTCTTCTTAAGACCCAAGAGAGGAAGATAGTTTTGTAAAAGCTCTCTCATATCCTTTCAGCTCTTGAGACAGATAATCATCATAAAGTCACTTTCTTCAGCAGACAAAAAACTGTCACAAAACTGACCCCGTCACTTGCATCTTTAAATGTATCATATTTATTTATAAAGAAGAAGGCTGGAGAGAGAGAAAAAAACATCTTACCAGGTAAGAGAGAAAAAAAGGAAAGCACAAGAGGGACCACTTCATTCAAACACTTGTATATTCCCCAAAGTTTTATTATAAACTATAAAAATATACTCATATAGTTTAGAAAGCTATAATCAAGCTAACGCAATGCATTCACAAGCTAACGCAATACATTCAATTCTTAAAATGTCACTCTATACCAGGGTTGGTGAATCTTTTCATCACCAAGTGCCGAAATGGGAGCATGTGTGTGCACGCATGCTGGAAACCAGAAGAGCAGCCACCCCTTGCGCATGTGCACATCGGGAAGATGATCTTCCGGTTTCTGGTATGTGCGTTGGCCACCTGGTCTTCCAGTTTCTGGTGTGCATGCGCACGTGAAGACCAGCTGGCAAGTGCACATGCCCATGCCAGAAACTGGAAGATCATATTCCTGGCAGGCGCATGCCCACCAGGCGACTGCTCTTTTGGTTTCTGATGCTCCTGTGCTGACTAGCCGGCCGGTGCGCTGGAACTCAGAAGAGCAACGAGCGATGGCTCACATGCCCAGAGAGATGGCTGTGTGTGCCACTTCCGGTATGCGTGCCATAGGTTCACCATCACAGCTCTATACCATCCATAGCTCCAGATGCAGAATCTGGAGATTTCATTGTTTACTACTTTGGGTATATACTTATTTTTTATTTGCTAATATTTCCATGGAATATTATTGCAAGAAATACAGGCAGTCCCCACTTGCCAACAATAATGGGAACTCCATTGCTAAGTGATGTGGACGTCACACGATTGCACTGACTTACCATGGAAGTTCTGGAAGTCCCAATTGCCCTTATTAGGCAAATCCCATATGGTTGCCGCATCTTTCAGTCACATGATTGCCTTTGGTGACTTCTTGCAGCTTCTCCATTGCCTGTGCTTATATGAAGTTGTCTGTAAAATTTGCAAATGGTGATCAGTGGGATGCTGCAATGTTGTAATTGCGAGTTGGTGGCCAAGCACCTGACTTGTGATCACATGGCCCATAGAGAAGCTGTGATGGCCACAACTAAGAAGAAGACCTATTGTATGTGCCATTTGTTCATTGCTATTGTAATTTCGAATGATCACTGAATGAATGGATATTAAACAAAGACTATTTGTTGTTGCTAATTATTATAAAATAATACTACTATCATTCTCTTTCTTTCTCAATATAGAATAATAAGAGTTGGAAGGGACCTTGGAGGTCTTCTAGTCCACCTCCTTACTCAAGCAAGAAACCCCATACTATTTCAGACAAATGATATAGGTATATACAGTTGTATAGGTAATATACACTGGTAATAATATATACAGTTAATGTTTACTCTCACCCTCTTTCCATTATGCTTCTTTTTTTAATTCTAACTACTTCTGCTGAAAGGAAGGAGAGAAATATGTGTAAGTACATTGTATTTCTGTGTGGGACAGAATGGATTGAAGAATTAATCTTGTAAAATGAAGTACTCAACTTTACTAATGACAATAATTTTATTTGGGTTTATAGAAATAAAAAACCTAAAGCAACAGCCGCAGGTACCTTTTAACAAAAATGCTAGTCATTCAGAAATATATTATTTCTAAGTTAATTCTGCCATTTATTTCCAAATCTTATCACAAATGTGTAAATATTTCCTGTTCTTTAACATATATTTTGAAATGGAATTGGAAAACATTCATACTATGTAAAGGCACCTGATGTCTAACCACAGAACTAGAAGGAAAGATGGAAAGGAGGAAGAAAAATTTCAAAATAAGTTTTTCTTTAAAAAAAAGAACCTGTCAGGTAATGAAAAATGCTAGACTTGCAGAAGTTTTCAGAGTGACATTTTAATTTCATTAAGTTGTGACTAAAAATGAATCTGGATTTGCAGCAAATACATTATGTAAATATTAACCACTTAAGCAGAAATTATCCAAATTTTGTGATCACACTAATGACTTCTCCCATGTTAAGGGCCTTTTCAATATGTTTCTAAAATGCTAAGCAGAAAAAGGTAACAAAATTAAGCCATTACAGCATGAGTAGAACAGAGCACAGGAAACAGCTGAACATAAAGTAGAGAAAGAATTTGGAGGCAGAAATGTTCCTTCTTAAAAACAATCTAACCAGCTATGATCATGACAGGTAGAAGAGAAACCTTTTCTCCAGCCAAGGGCCTCTGAGATTTGCAAGAAGAGAGGAGTAGCGGCCATAAAGATATTTGTACACGAGATAGAGTGAAAATGGATTTAGTGAGCTCAAAGCTGTCTTGCTCTCAAAAGAACCTTGAGATAGTACTGTATCTCTGCTCATCTGGAGAAGCCATTGGTATTTTTTTTTAATCAAAGTACCTTTATTTAAAAATACAGGCCCTTCACCCCCATTATGGTTCCTGTAAGTTGACAAAAATGGTAACAGCATCCCACTGATGCACAGGAAGTGCTTGCCCTTGTTTGACTCCCATGTTTCCTCAAAGCAAGTCCTGTTCCTACAGTAGCTGGATATCTGTGCTCTGCTATGAAACTATGTGACTGGGCTTGATAAATTGACACTTACAGCTTGAAAATTAATGAGTAGTTACGATTGGCTTCTCCTCTCCCCTTGTCTCTCTCAGACTTGCCCCACAGAAGCCTTTCCTATCTTATTCCCTTCTCTCCCTCAGGCTGGCCCCATTATCTAAACTCCCAGCCCACAGGCCGGATGAGTCACGTGCTGGCCATGCCCATGCCCAAGTGGCAGTTGAAGTAGAGTTCTTTTCAGGTGGGGAGGGGGTGTAGAACGTCTAACTCCTTAGCATCAGAGCGTGTTAATATAATACTGTATAAAAAATACTAATGATCTGATGGTGATTTTGAAAAATCCTTTCTTAGCAAGCACCTAGAAGCCAAGAGGAACATCTATGCTGAATTTCAAGTTTGTAGGCTTTATGGTTCTGGAGATTTTGTGATGAGTGAGTGGATTTGGCTTTTATATATATATATAGATTTAGGTAAATTGAGAGGAGATTGGGGGTTCATGAACAAAAATGCAGACCTATTGGACTATGGCTGTGATCTCATGTTGTGGAACATTCTAGAAAGTCATATGGAATTCCAGGCAGTCATTTTTCTTCCATGTTTTGTTTTGTGTGGCATGTGTTTTATAGGTGTAGTTTGCCTGATTATGGCTTTCTTTTTTCTCCTGTATTTGTATTGTTTTTATTGTTTGCATGCTGCCTAGACTCTAGAAATTGTGGTGGGTTAAGTTACAAAAACTGTAAATCAACAAAAATTACAGAATATATTTTTCTTTTCATGAACTTTACCCTGAGAACCTGGTTACAGAGTGGTTTGCAAGCTATACAAGAAATAATAAATGAATGCATAAATGTATCTGGGCTTATCGCTCAGAATACAAATGTTGATGAGTCCACTTGAACCGACTTAAGTGGTACATGAGGATGTTATGAGACAACTTCCTCTGCTTTAAGCTCCCTGCAGCAAGAATAAAGTAATATGTTAAACATTTGGATTCACTAAATGATGCACACAGTATTTTTTATATATTTTCACAGATATCTGCTTTTGTAACCACTCAGACATCAAGGTGAACAAACGGCACAGACAGTGGGTCTTATGCAATGCATCTCCTTCAGATAAGGAATTTTTGAAGGCTGCTAGAAAAAGAGGCCATTTGGTTCATTAAGGGCCCAGTCTTAGAAAAACTGGGGTTCATAATCCACAACCAGAACTAGAATTGTTTATATGAGAGCAGCATTATGAACTGAAGCTAATTGTCACTCATATTGGAGTAAAGGAGCAGAAGTTTCAAAGGCTTGCAAAGATCTGTACATTCAGTTGAGAGAAGGAGATTTGAGCTATGTACTTACTGGCATACCTAATATCCTCAATATATGTGTGCAAGTAGAAACAGTTCTCATTTAGTGACTGCAATTGGGCCCAGCAGCTCAATATTAACTAAAACAGTCACTAAGTGAAACTATGTGTGCTATGATCTTACTTCAGCATTGCTTTGCTTTACAGGCCTGTGAAGGCAGGCATCGGTTGCAAAGTTACTTTTTCATCAATGGTTGCTAAACAAGGTGGTCACTAAACAAGGACTACCTGTAGTAGCAGCAACTGAATGTAGTGCTTGGAAATCTCATCAATCCTATGTGCCCAGTGACCAAGTAATCTTCCATAATCCAGTCCTGGATCTGGCAGAACAATATGACTAATTGGTTCACCGACAAAACCGTGAAGCCCTTTTCCACGCCGACATAACCATGGAGGGCAAATCCGCGCCGTCCGAAGCGCTAAGCAAAATGCTTTTACTAGCATTCAAAAGCTAACCCTAACCCTAACCCTAAATGTAACCCTAAATGTAACCCTAAACATAATGCTAAGCCTAAACCTAAACCTAACCCTAACCCTAACCCTTACCTTAACTTAAATCGGCTTTCTGCTGTTTTAAAGCGCCCTTCTGTCGCCGCGCTGTTGTCGCCGTGGTGATGACGTCGCAGTTTTAGCGACGCGGTGTTGTCGGCACGCTTTTGTCGGGCGCACTTTTGTCGGGTCACGGACTAATTGACTCCTTCTAAACTTCTATATCAAGAGCCAGACAAAATTCGTGCATCTATACCCACATATTTGAAAAACGCTGAAGAATTATTCTTACAGATTTATAGCTTTTGAGGTTGCCACATAACAGAGTAGAGCACTAGGCAGGGTTCCACTTTTTATTTTCAGATAGATTAGATGTGTTAAATCATCCATTCAGAGGGGCTGCCCAGGACTATATTGGTATTATTTAACATTTTGTGTGCGGGGATGCAAACTTGGCATTTCATGTTACATAGTCAAAGCTGCGCATTGCCAACCCAATGTAGCTAATGTCTATGGAGAATCTTAGCCATCCAGGTCAGGGTTGTCCCCAGGTGCTTTTTCAAGAGTCAGCTGGACTTTGTTTTTCCTTGAAGACGTTTCACTTCTCATCCAAGAAGCTTCTTCAGTTCTGAAGAAACTTAGTGAATCACAGAAGCACTGATATAAATAAGCAAGTGGGATTCCACATGATTTTCGATCTCTTGATTTGAATTCTGAAACCAAAGTGTTTGCCCACGTGGCCAAGGTTCAAATAAAACATTGCTGGTGCCACATCTTCCACTTGTAACACGTCAATTATTTGTGGTATTGAATTTACAACCAAATCACTATAGCTCCCCTCTCTCCCCATATATGTTAAAATGCCTTGCTTTTAAAAAAAAACAAATCTCAAAATATTTGGTCTCTTCCAGGGATGGGCTTCAAAAATTGCAGCAATGGGTTCGCTGCCCAGTTGTTGGGTGGGTGTGGCCTAGTCGGCCTCCTGCTCCATGGCCGACTGCGGGGGGCACGTTTTTCACCCTCCCAAGGCTCTGGAGGCTTTCCTCGAGTCTCCAGGAGGAGACTGCTTCCCCAGGGCTCCGGGGACCCTCCAGAGGCTGGCAACAGGCTCATTTCCAGACTTCCGGAACTTCCAGTAGGCTCGTTTCCCCCCCTCCCTGAGCTAGCCCTGCCCTTACCTGGCATGATGAATGGGCCATGTGGTGACTCCTGGGAGGGGAAGGGTGGTCTGGGAGGGGCAGAGCAGTGTGGGAGGGGAGGGGCAGTGCATGGTCAGCAAGGGGTGGCATCTGGGGGTTTACTGAACTGGGCAGAATCCTAGCTAGAGGATCACCTGAACCCATGTCAACCTCCAGCAGCCCACCCCTGGTCTCTTCCCTTTGTCCACATTTGAAGAGCTCTGTGGCTGTTGTGAAATCTCGAGTACAGTGGAGTGGAGTGGCAATCCATTATTCCAATCCACCATTCTCCATCCAATATTTGTAATTCTGTAACCTTTCTAAAATCTGGTTGAATTGTATGTGGTTCACAAAGGTGCTTTTTCAAATGGCAACCGGACAGTCTCTGTCTTTTCTTGAAGACATTTCGCTTCTCATCCAAGTTCAGAACTGAAGAAGCTTCTTGGATGAGAAGCGAAATGTCTCCAAGTTGCCATTTGAAAAAGCACCTTTGAGACAATGGTGACCTGGATAATTGAGAATCTCCATAGGCATTTGTTCCAGAGGTGGACTTCTGCCAGTGTTTCTGCCGGTTCGGTGCGCGCGCAATTTGGTCCGCACGCATGTGCAGTTGCCTATAAATAGGTCTGAGCATGCACATAACATTAAAAATGTCAAAAACAAAAAAAAACCATGCTGCAGCAACCAGGTCGAATCGGTTCAGGGGTGTGACAAGCCTGCTGTCCCTATCGGTTCGGCGACCCAGTCGCAATTTTCACTACCAGTTCGCCTGAACCGGTAGCAACCCACCTCTGATTTGGTCCATAATAACTTAACTTTTGGTACTTCTCCATTTCCAAACTCTATGTAAAGAAACCTATTGCTTGGACATAGCAACATTTAATAGAACACATTCTGCAAGCCATGACAGGAAATCATTATACAACATGAATTACATTAAAATGAATCTTTCTTTACTGGGACAATTTGTTTGCTTAATATGTTGATTTCCATGGATGAACACAAATGGATGGATTTTCTCATTTCCTAATAGCTGCTCCCTCCATAAACTATTGCCAGGGTTTTTTGTTTTTTTTTAGGAAATGTATTCTTCTTTTATGGCTTTTACAGCCACCCAATACGTTTTGCTGTTTCTTGGAGGTTTTAAATGAGGAGGGTGAAATATATTTATTTGCATTTAACCATACCAATATCTTTAGTATCATTTCTCCATTGCTATATTTTGCCCAGAGATATTCTTTTTAATACATCTTAACGGACTATAAACCCCAGGGGTGTCTCTCTCCTGCAATGTAATTAATTTTTATTGTATTGCAGACACTTCAGATTTGCTAACTTCTGTTTTCTGAAGGGAGAGAAACAGAGAAAACATAACACGCTTACTAATTAAGCAACTAAAATGGGAAAATAGTTCAGAATATTTTAGAGTTGGAAGGAATGTACCTATTTTCCCTTTCATTAGACCAGCTTTAACAATTAAAGTTTTTCCCCTTTAAAAAATGGGACGGAGGAAAGCAACATCTTAAATGGTGAATGTTTATAAAGATCCCTTGAAATATAAACTTGTGTTCACTGTTAAATGTGTTTTATATGTCCGAGAGAAGCAGACCAAATTCCACATTGTAATAGAAAAGTAGGTCCTTTCTGTGATCACAATGTCTTTTTAGTATTCAGCCCAAAGGATTCAGAAAAAGATTACATTTACCATAATTAACATATATGTAAATGGAGATCATGGCTATGAATGATAAATTTTCATAGCAATTTAAACCTTGTTCAAATTAATCAACCATACAGACACTTGATTAATGAAAGGCAGCATCACTTTAAAATGCAACATGTTAATATATATTTCTGTTATCACTGATCAAAGAATCTTTAACATAAACCAATTAAGCTCAGGGTTCAATCTACATTTTACTGGTTTAATTCCTACATAATTATAACAGAATCTGGGAGTGGAGGGAGCATTTTACCCTATTTCATATTTATCACTAAATTGACTTGTAAAGCAGAGACATGCAATGCCTTAATAAAATTTATTCCAAAAGTGTAGAATTGATACTGCCACCAAACCAACAGCTGAGAATTAAAGCAGCCTACAGTTTTTCTGGTGGGGTTTTTCTTTTTGCATTTTCAAATAAACTTTTTTTGAAAGGGGGGTGGCTATAGTTGCCAGACATTCGTTTACTATTTCTGAACCTTTAACAAGAACCCTGTGTGAATAACTTAAGCAGAAGGAAAATCTTTGTGTTTTAATTTCCATGCATAAGGTTATAAGGATATCTTTACTACAGGGTCAACACATAATAAAAATATAGATAAATACAGATCTAGCTATCTCATATCTAGTAAATCAGCAAAGTGGAATGCCACTGTGACAAAAAAAAGGAGGGGTTGGAGAGAATGAACAAGAACTCCCTGTCTGCCAATAGTAAGCAGAAAAGACAGTTTTGCAGTAAGAGTTCATTCCCTAAGGGATTCTCACAGGAATCCAGGAAAGTTCTTTGTTCTTCTAAGAGTCAACAGAGCGGAAGGTGTATTATGTTATGTCTTTCTTAAAGTTACTGGTGGGGTTCTCATCTTTTATAGAGTAGGGGAAAAAATCACATCTGAGAGACAGGCTTCCCAAGAGTCAAGAATACACAACTTTGTAGGCTTTGGGGAAGAACAATTCCATGCATTTAGTGTAGTCCCCATTCTATAAAGAACACTATTATTACCTAAGAGCTTAGAAGTGCTACTTCTAAATTTATTTGAGCTTTGTTTATTCCTCATAGCTGGGTGGGAATCAAAAAAGACTTGATTCCTGAAATAAGAATTCTATTCAGATGACATTCCTGCTGACAAGTCTACATCAGTGGTGGGATTCCAAAAAATTTACTAACCGGTTGTGTGAGCATAGCTTGGTGGGCATGGCATGGCATGGTTTGGTGGGCATGGAAGGGGAAGGATACTGTAAAATCTCCATTCTCTCCCCACTCCAGGGGAAGGATACTGCAAATTCCATATTTCCTCCTGATCAGCTGGGACTCCAGATGCAGAGAATAAATGGGGACACGGCCAGTCAGAGGTGGTATTTACTGGTTCTTCAAACTATTCAAAATTTCCACCACCAGTTCTCCAAAACTGGTCAGAACCTGCTGAATACCACTTCTGGTCTAGATAGAAAGGGAATCAGCAGAAATTGCCCCATGCTTTCCATCAGCAAGAGCATCTATTAGATTAAGCATCTACAATGAGTAGAAGGTTGTCCAAATTGTTGTACTGAATCACTTGGTTTAGGCCTCTGTACAAAAATTATATAATGTCCCTTAAGCAAAAATATAATGTTTTATATCTATTATTGGCTGTTAAAACTTAGAATTAATAACAAAATATCTTCTGTTCGAACTGTATATATATTCATTCCAAAAAAAAAAAAAAAATCAATGGAGATAACTTTATTTAACTTTATTATATGCCGCCCTTTTCCCTGAGGGACTCAGGGGCGGGCTCACAATCCAGATAAGATTTATATATCAGCCTATAAACCAAAGTTATCTGTGTGGATCTTCAAGCAGAGGTGGGTTCCTACCCAGTCGCACCAGTTCGGTAGAACCAGTTCGTCAAATCTACCGAAGTGGCTACAAGAGATTCCACCAGTGGACCCGGAAAGCAGGCCACACCTACAGAAGAGGTTCCAAAATTTTTTGAAACCCACCACTGACACACACACCACACACACCACACACCACAGAGAGAGACTCACAGAGAGAAAGAGAAGGGAAAGAAAGAGAAGAAAGAAGAAAGAAAGAAAGAAAAGAAGGAAAGTAAAGAAAGACAGAAAGAAAGAAAGAAAGAAAAAAAAGAACAGAAAAAGTGAGAGAGAGATGAAAGAAAAAATGAAAAAGGGACAGAGATACAAAAGGAAGGAAAGAGAGAGGGGGGGAGGGAGAAAAAAGAAAACACATGGCCGGCAAGCCACTCCCACCCAGGTCACATGGCTGGCAAGCCACTCCCCACAAGGAGGCCACACCACAGAGTAGGTTCGAAAATTTTTTGAAAACCCACCACTGTCTTCAAGTTAGGAAACATGTAAAATCAAAAATATTTCAGTGGGCCATATTGATTTGATTATTTCTTCTACATATGATCTCCATATACCATATATTATACACTATCATAGGAAGGAACAAAGTGTGCTGAAGTGTCATTTATTACTGTACTGACATAGAACCAATACAAGGTGAAAGCTATTTTTCAACTTTGATTGAGCTATATTGATATTAGTGAAAACATAAATGGCCCTGAAGAATGTGAGTGGGGAGGAATTGATGAGCAGATTGCAAGCCAGGCAGTTTTACATGAATAGAAATCCATCAACTTGTACTTATAGATGGTTGTTTTACTACTGTATCAAGGTAAATATGTTCAAACGCTGTAACAACTTTTGTCAGTTAATGGGGCACTCTTAGCCAATATGATCACCCGCAGTCATGAATATTTTTCTTCCTTAAGTCATAACTACAGAAAATCAAGCTCCACATTTAGAGGACCAATGGAATACACTCCAGCCTTTAGAAGACCATTTGCTGATCCAGGTTATCTAGAGTCTAGACTGAACACTATTGATTCATAAAGGGCAAAGGGTGGGTTCAGAGTCCAACAGAGTCTCTAGTAATATTATTTCTGTCTCTTCTAATCCTAGTATACAAGCCATAAGATGCTCTTTCAGAGTTCCTCCCTCCCTACTATATGAAATTTTTTAGCCAACTTCCTTACGTGAATCAAAATTGCTAGAGGTGAAAACGTGCAGATTCTGGACTTCAGAAGGCAACTTTTTAGATGTTTCTGCTGAGGCTCAATGGAGTAGAAAGATTTGCCTATTGGACCAAATAGGAGTAAATCAGGAGTTGTCAATGTTCATACCCGTGTTCTCCGAAAACAAGACAGGGTCTTATTTTCTTTTACCTCCGAAATAAGCGCTTGGCCTTATTTTCAGGGAGGCCTTATTATTTTTGAGGTGCAGGAGGCAGTGAGCATGATCACCACATGGGCTGCTGCTGTGTTGCAATGTTTTCAGGGAGGGCTTATTTTCAGGAGAGGGCTTATTTTTAGTGCATGAGTTCCAACAACCCGATTGGGCCTATTATCCAGAGAGGTCTTAATTTTGGAGAAGAACGGGGTAGTTCTCAATTGATTAAAATATAAGCCTCAATATTATTTTTTTATCATTGAACTCCCTGCCGATTGTCTTAAGACCATGCTTCCTAAGGTGGCTCATGTGCTTAGGATGCCTGAGTGGAGGCAAGCCCATGTTCTGAGTGCTGTTGTAGGGCAGGGTGAACTCCCCACTTTTACTCCAGCTTCTTCCAGGGACATGGAAGCAGCCCCCAACTGTACTTCCTTCAGGCAAGGATGATATCACTAATTCTTCCAACCTGGAAGTGCCTTGGTGCTTCCAACATGCGTGGGAAGTTATGTGTTTTAACACTAGACAAATATTTAATCATTGCAATATCATCACTTTAAAAAATAAGTATCACATATTCTCCATAATCTTAGTGTGTTTAAAAAATAACACAATTATTAGATTCCCATCCCTCTCCAAATATTTGCAAGTCTATTATTACTTGCCAGTAATATTAAATAGAACACTTGTTGAATCCATATTATGAATGATTCCTACTTGTATCTCATCTTCGCTCAAGATAAATAATCTAAAATTTCTTTCTTCTGTTTACCCATACCAAAACATCCTATGTAGGAAAATTTGGCAGAGAAAAACAGTGACTGGCCTCAAATCAACCACTTCCATGGTTGATTTGAACCTGGATCTCCCTAGACCTAATCCAACAACTTAACCTCTACATTATACTATACTCTATATTAATAATTATAAACTTGTCAATAATTTGCAACTCTTATTATTATATAGGTAGACCTCACTTAGCTAGTGCTTTGAGCAGCAAGTAATTTAAATTATGACAGCAATGAAAAAGTAACTTTGTGACCAATACCCACATTTATGACTTTTATAACACGTATTCACTATTTCAATCAGTTAATATGCATTGTCCTATGCCTCAGCCCGTTTTCCCCCCTCACAGAGGGGAATTTACCTAAATAAGCTACCTCTTCTTGAGCTGCTTTTCTCCACCACACAGTGCATCACTAAAAACTGTAAGTGAACAAATTCAGTTCTGGCTGCTGCCTCTAACTGATAAGACTTTAATCATTTTCATACCTTTGGATTTTGTTTGTCTCCTCAGTGACTCTCAGCTGCAAGCATACTAGGCAAAGCTGGTGATAGGCAGAGCTGGCACAATGGGAATACACATCGCTCCTTTCATGTGTATTCCCCATTTTGCTGGCTACTCTCTTCTAATCCCTTTCTCTCCAATAAATGTAAATACAATTATGAATTCCCTTACTCAGCGGGAAAAAGAAAAGTGAAGTAAAATCATAAGCACAGTCACAATTACATGCTTTTCCACTTAATTAGCAGGTCAGTTAATGACTATGCTACTAGTCCCAATTGTGATTGCTAAACAAGGGACAACATGGGCACCTGAAGGACACTGAAATTGCTTCCAACTTTGCAGAAAATGTCTATTTCGGATGGTAGGTTAGTGCACCTAGGAGTGTAGCTTCATCCTTTCTTCCACACAATGTCAAATGCAATTGAATTTAAACACCACCAACATGCATCACATATAACATTACTGTCACTATCTGCTAAGATTGCATGCAGGTCAGCCCACTGCAGCCAGCCCACTGCAGTGAAGGTGCTATGTTAAGATGGATAACTGATTAAAGCTCTACCATGAGTTCGTTCACAACTGATATTTGAATTGGGTTTTCTCAGTCTTTGGAGGGCTAGGGGAAATTTGAAATGTTGTTTTGTACATTCTCACCAAAATGGGTACCTGGGGAGGATCTTACCCAGTTGTAAATAGCTATGGTAGTGAATCTACTCTCAATTCCCTCTGGATTTCCTAACTTAAAACTAAGAACAATTATCAATTAATGCAATATGTGTAAGAAATATAGTCTTACTATATACTTTAGAATAATTTTCATACAATCTACTGAAGGAGCAGATGAATGTTTAGTTTTTTATGCCGACAGTGATAAAGTTGTACAATAACCTGAAGTTCACTAAAATCTCTGAAAATAACAGTCTTGGTTTGGAAAATCTTTGCTTTAACTTTAGAAAAAAAATTGAACATTTTTACGGATACAAGGTTCCTAGAACATTCATATAGTTCTTGTATGTGAACTTTCCATCTAAATTGAACTCCAATTGCTCAATAGTACAACACTAATCAAGAAGGTGACATCGCCCTATATGTAACTCATGTCATTTTTATAAACCTAAGTGAACAATTTAAAATTGCATCAGTATTCAAGATGGTTTTCTGAATAAACTCTCTGATATGTGCAGGATTATTCCCCCTCCTGTGATTAACAAGGATTAGCAAGCTTTGTTGGTGGCAAGAATGTTAATTGTGGATTTGGAAAACGTCTCTTTAAATATAGAAAATAAATAATATTGTAATAAGAATTAGGCTTTCTTTCTTTTTCTTTCTCTTCCCTCTATAATCACACAGAATACTAGTGAAAAATAGTCCATAAAAGCCTAATAAATCATGAGAATAATTGGTGTAAAGTCATAATACTGAAATATCTTATCTACAGGACCAATAATACTAACTTTCTTCATTTCCTGAAAGCTCTCCAGAACAATTCTGTCTCTAACCAGTTTCTTGCACCTTATTGTATGACAGGGGTGTCAAACTCGTTTCGTCATGTGACATATCGGGGACTTTTTTCCCCTTGCTAAACCGGGCAGGAGTGGGACCAGCATGTGATGCATCCGGTCATGGGCCATGAGTTTGCCACTCTTGGTATATGAGGCAGTATTGTAGTAAGCATCCCCATCCCTGAAAAAAAAAAAAAAATTAAAAAAAAAACACATTCATTTAATGGAAGGAAATTACTCAGATGCTTCTTATTTCCTCCTCGAGTCATTTTTTAATGTTGCCTTGTTACAATTTGTGTTGCATTTATTTATTTATCAGCAAAAATGCAACACACACAAACCCATACACACACCACACACACACATCCATCCATCCAACTTTTATTATTTTTACAAATAAGATGATGAACATATCCATCACACCTTTCTTCTCTTATTCCCCCCCCCATAACCAGAGGTGGGTTCCTATCAGTTCGGCCGAGTAGGTAGTAACTTGGCCTGCCACGCCCCCAAACCATTTCTCTCGGCAGTGCTGTAGGCGCCACCATCTTGTTTTTTGTTTCTGCACATGCGCAGAAGCATTTTTTAGTACTGTGCATGTGCACATAGCACACTTCAAGCACGCACGCACGCACGCCCCTGAGCAAACCAGCAATAGCAGCAGCCGGAACCCACCCTGCCCATAACAATTCACAATTCAATTTTTCGAGAGCTGTTTGGTTATTCCATGTGATCTTTTGCAGTGACGCGGTGAGGTTTATGGCTGGTGAGGCAGTCCTCTCCCCCGACACCCACTGACTAAACCTGGTTGGCCTCTCACGTGGCAGGTCTCCGTGGTGCTGAGCTTGTGAGTCCCTGGAGGAGCTGGGGGGCTGCAAGGGCTGCAGGCTGGACTGAAGCTGGAGGGACGCCCCTCTGCTGGGTAAGTCAGGCTGCCCTCTCTTCACTCAAACAAATTCTTTCTCAAACACACACACACACACACACACCACACACACACACACACACAAGTTGCACCAGGAGGATTGAATTCCTTTCCCTCCCTCTGACCCACACATACCTTTTCCAGCGGTTTCAGAGAGGATTTCAACTCTGCTCTTGCCTGCTATCATGAAAGAAAAAAATGTAAAAGGAAAAAGGCAAGAGCTGAGGTCAGGCTGGGCTAGTTGCTGTCAGAGTCACCCTCTGCTTAACTGTTTAAAAAAGCCTCTTAAAAAACGCCCTCTACAGGAGGAGGCAGGAGAACGACATGCCTCTTCTACGTCAGGAACTTTTCAGCTTTTAACCCTTGCTTAACTCTGCTCGAGTGATCATAAAGTCAGATTACATGAGGCACGTTGTCTCCTGCCTCCTCCTGTAGAGGGCGCTTTTTAGAGGCTTTTTTAAACAGTTAAGCACTAAGCAGAATCATCCATGGTGACTCTGGCAGCAACTAGCTCAGCCTTTTTCCTTTTACATTTTTTTTCTTGTCATGATGACAGTGGTGAGGCTCTACCTCCCCTGACTGCACGTCCCTGGTTTTTTGGTGCGCTGAAACAAAAAATGACCTCCCTTTTGTCATAGAATATCATGTTTCCTGACAATTTAGGTAACTATGTAAATAAGGCAATATCTCAAAATAAATGGCAATACTTATAAAATTAAAGTTTTATTACAATATTTTCATGAAAATCTTTTTTTGAACTGAAATGAGCTCACCTACACACACTGAACTCGATTCTTCTTCCTTGTGAGGCTCCTCTTGGTGCATTTATGCTTGTGAGTAGCATCTGGAATGTCTCTCTGAAGCATCCAACAGTAGTCTGCCATCATTGTAATGCTCCATTTTCCCTGGTATCTTTCCATCTCTTTAATGTCTTGGTGGAATTGTTCACCTTGTTCCTCACTCACAGCTCCCAAATTTTCAGGAAAGTAGTCAAGGTGGGACTGGAGGAAATGCACTTTCAAACTCATCAGGCACCCAAAGCTTGAAATGCTTTCAGCATTCTTCCGACGATCTTTTTGTAGTGAGGATCTTTGTTATTGCCTGTACGACTTCTTTCCACCCTTCTTTTTGAGGATCCGACATGGTATTGACAAACTCTTGATCAACATAAGCCTTCTAATGTCTGGTCCTTCAATTTTGCCTCCGACAGGCGTGGAAACTTGGTGACCATGTATTTGAAGCATTCTCCATCTCTTGGAAGTGATTTTACAAATTGCTTCATCAATCCCAATTTTATGTGGAGAGGTGGTAGAAGAACTTTATGGGAAGGTACCAAATTTCTCAGAGGACATTTTTTTCACCGACTGTTAGCACCCTCGGCTGCCAACTCTTCTTGGTCCAGTGATTTTGTCAGTCTCGACTGTACCATAGACACAGAAAACAAGAGTATTTGGTATATCCAGCTTGTTGCCCGAGCAGCATGCACAAGACCTTCAAATTCCCACACACTTGCCAACCATGGACTTCATATTTAAGTTTACGAAGAACCAATTCCAAGTTCTCGTAGGTTTCCTTCAAGTGTACGGAATGACCTACAGGTATGGAAGTGTAAAAACCGTTGTGGAGTAAAACTGCTTTGAGACTTCTTTTTGAAGAATCTATAAAAAGACGCCATTGCTCTGAATCATATTGGATTTTAAATTGGCCCTGTCAGATCTTCGACATCGATGCAAAAACCAACTTGTCTTCCTGGGCAAAGTAAGGAACGAACTCCTTTTCACGGTGTCTGAACCATGAAGATGACACTCCTGGCAACAATAAATTCCTGCTTTTCAGCCTTGATCTAAGTAACTCAGCGGCATCTTTGGGAAGATTCAAGTCTCTTACCAAATCATCATCCTCCTGAGAAAACAATTTTGGTCTTGTATCATCTTCAAAGTCAGAACTTGATTCGTCATCTGGTTCAGGTATGACTTCACCTTCATCAGAGCTAGGTATCTCTTTCAAGGTAGCAGGGGGCTTGGGTACTGGTATATCTATGGCATGGGGGATGGGACGAATTGCTGAGTGAAGATTGGGGTATGAAATAGAATGCTTCCATTGGAATTAAACCCTTTCACATTGCATGAACAAAAATAACAGTCATCACTATGGTTCTTTTGGTCTCGCCATACCATAGGAATCCCATAATGGAAATATTTTTCTTACCCTTGAACCAGTTTTGGAGGTCTTCAACACACCTTTACACACTTTATGAGGTGCCCAAACTTTATCTTGATCTCCAATTTTTAGTCCAAAGTATGCAACAGGGACATGCAGTCACTAGAGGCAGGGGAGGCGTTTTCCTCATGACTCACCAGTCATGAGGAAAAGGAAAGAATTTTAAAGATTTTTTTAAAAATAATTAAAGCCAAGGTAGTTGCTACCAGATTCACAGTGACTTGGAACAGTGCTTAGTGTTAACTATAGGAGGAAGCCAGAGAAATAGGGGCCTCCTGTGCATAAGCAATTTTTCGCCTTTTAAGAGTTAAGCAAGGGTTAACAAGGAAAAAATTTCATATGCAAAGGAGGCACGTGTTCTCTCGCCTCCTATAGAGGGCATTTTTAGAGGCTTTTTAGAGTTCTCTGGGAGCAACTAGCTCAGTCTGACTCAGAGTTCTGGCCTTTCATGAGGGCAGGGCAGGCAGAAGCAGAGTTGAAATCGTCTCTGAAACAGCTGGAAAAGGTGCGTGTGGGGAGGGAGGAGGAATTCAAAAAGTTTGATCGGAAGGCAGCAGGGAAGGGGGGTATGGCAGAGGAGCTGCTTTCAAGCCTTTGGAAAATATATCTAATCCAACTTCTGTGTTTGTTTTGTTTGAGAGTGAGTGAGTGAGAGAGGGATCCAATTTCTCTGTGTCCATGTGTCTGTTTGAGAGAGGGGGGAGGGAGGGAGAGAGGGAGGAAGGGGGGAGGGAGAAGAAAAAAATGGGAAAACTTATTTTGCAAGGGGGAAAAATGCTGTCGCTTTAAATCAGAACTGAGCATGCCTGGCTGTGGAATTCGGGAGTTGAAGTCCACAAGTCTAAAAAGTGCCTCACCAGCCATAAAGCTGACCGCACGTCACTGGTATGCAAAGTATACTTTTTTCACAAAGTCTGTAATATTCTGCTGTTGCTTCAACACTGTATATTCACCACAGATGAAACAGAAACTGTCTGGTGAATTAATACATTTTTGCGGAGCCAAAACATAACGGTTGAAGAATGACGAGCTAACATGAATTGCAATGAAAAAGTGTGAACAGCCTAGAGCCAAGATGATGATTCGTGCACAAGTGTGGCATGCAGGAGAGAGCAGCTCTGTGTCTGTACACGAGACGTCACAGTGCTGGCTACGCCCCCTGCACTGACCGGAGATGCTGCTATCTGCCCTGTGTCTCCCTCCCACTGGATTCTTCAGGAAAGATTAACGCCTTCTACTATTAGAAGCACAGACTTAAAACTTGCTTAGCTTATGTATATATGCTGACCATCAGATTTACAATGCTATATTTTTTTACATAAACCTTTAAGGTTTTTTTGCATTTTATATCTTAAATGCACTTATGTGAATTATTAATAGTAATTTGGACTTCAAATTTGGTTAAAAACCCATAATATTAAAAAATACCAAAAATTAAATTTGAAGACAATTTTGCATGTTGTGGCAAATCATGACATCTAGGAGTTTTTTCAATATTTTATTTGTTTTCAGCACACCAAAATACATGGAAATTAGATGAAAATAATCAAACAGCTTTTTAGTCACAGACCTGTGAAAGATGGGTTGGGCTACCTGTGGGCCACTTGTACAAGCTAAAGGTGTACTTACTAATAAATATGATGCTTGAGATTGGTGTTTTGACTTACAGCATCTAATGTTATTGAAATCCAAAAACCATCTATTTTCTTTAAAAAAAAATTCAAACACCAGATTGAGCAAAGAGCCTGGCAGTGCCAAGATCGGTGTCCATGTGCGCATAAATGAAAAAAATTAATACTGGGAATCACAGCATGAATCACTATATTACACAAATTGGCCATGCATAGAAGTACTCATTCTCATTTTTTTAAAATGAAAGTTGGAGTGGTGATGAAAAGGCAGCAACTCGTAAAACAATTGTAAAGCCGACAATAAAAAGAAACACACAAATGCCAAACAGTGGCAAAGATTTGACAAACTAAAATTTCCTCCTAAGAGAAAAGCTGTAATATGTTACAGCTTCACAATCCATCTTAACGGTGTCATTTAAGAATCTAATAAAGAGCTAACTTTTAAGATCCATGGCTACTTTGAAGCATCTTTTTCTATTTGTAAGCAATTTAGTTTTCTTTTAGGGGCTATTTGATTCTTGATTGCCTAGCCAGAAAGACCTGTATTAGCAGAAAGTTCTAGTAACCCTTGTAGAATCTGCAACTGAATGTATCTGTAATGAAGCTTTTGAAACAGAAATATGACAACTGTTTATACACAACCAGTCAAGACAATGATTCTTAGGGCAGTGACAACTTGGCTTGACACGCCCCAATGAAAACATACATTTTAATGATTCTCTGGATAAAAGACAGGTTCCCAAAAATGTTTTTGACAAAATTGGGGATATATATCAATTTCTAAGGTTTATACCTTAGTAAACACAAGCAGGAAAGGTGACTTAATTTCATTTTCATGAGATGACTTGAAAAATTCCGGTAGGTTGCAACATTTGGCAAGATGTCAGAAATGCTTTGTTCTTGCCTTTTTCCTAGGGCTGAGAGAGAGTGACTGGCCCAAGGTCACCCAGCTGGCTTCATGCCTAATGTGAGACTAGAATTCACTGACTTCTGGTTTCTGGTGCCTTAATCACTACCCCCAAACAGATCATGTATAATTGTTTATTATGGTTATTGGGCAGTCTAAAAATATATGAAATAAACACATTCTGCTTTCTCCGAGCAGCCCTGAAAAGTTGTTCTTTCCTAGCTCCATGATTGACTTGAAAATCATTGGAGAGGCTCCAGTAATTTTCAAGTCCAATATAGTTCTTTGCCCTGTTTTGACTGCTTGCTGAAACAGAGGAGTGTCTTTTGGGAAAGCAGCAAAAAGGAAGGGGGAAAAATGGGCTGTAAATGTCCTGTGTGACTGACCTTGCTATAATCAGCATGGCTTTAAAAAACCAAAAATAACAAAGCTTTTAAAAGTCCTGACATTTTTGTGGGAAGGGCGGGGTAGTGTGATTTAATCTTGAACATATCGAAAAATGGCTTTTGAACCTTTTGCAAATTTACCACTTTTGTCCTCTGAAATTATCTTTCCTTTCAAAAAAAGCACACTTGCTGACATGTTATCACATTGTTAGCAATTTACTCCAAACTGGTAAACTTTTAGCTATCTTACATTACTGACTTTAGTCCTAACTTTATTAAGCCAAGATCGGGAGTACACGTTTTAAAGTTTTCCTATACTTTACTACAAAGTCTCTTTCAATAAAGAATGGGGATGCCATATATGAATCTGCCCACAGAAGCAGAATAAATTTTACAAAGAAGAGGGGAGGAGGAAGGTGGGAGGAGTAAGAGAAGGAGAGGAAGGGTAAGGGTAAGGGTAAGAGGAAGAAAGAAGGAAGAAGACAGAAAGAAGAGAGAAGAGAAGAGAAGAGAAGAAGAAGAAGAAGAGAAGAAGAAGAAGAAGAGGAAGAAGAAAGAAAAGAAAAGAGGGAAGAGAGAAAAAAAAGAAGGAAGAAAGAAGAGAGGGAGAAAAAGAGAGAAGAGAAAGAAGAAGAAGGAAGAAGAAGAAGAAGAGAGAAAGAAAGAGAAGCAGAAAAAAAAGGAAGAAAAAAAAGAAAGAGAAAAGAAGAGAAGGAAGGAAGAAGAGAAGAAGAAGAAAGAAAGAAGAGAGAAGAAGAAGAAGAAGAAGAAGAAGAAGAAGAAGAAAGAAAGTTTGGCAATGTACTTGGTCTTCTTTGATGAGTAGGAATGACTAATAATTCTTGAAAATAATATGCTGTCTTTCTTAATAGCAATCCAGTTGCTTGGCCATCAACTCTTCTTCATTATGGACTTTGGGGTGTCTATTCTAACTTCTTTGCACACAGTTAACTTCATTCATAAGAAGGTACCTGGAACCATGTCCATTGGTTTTATAACACTGGTCTGTCTAACAGACCAACCAACTGGCTTAGATTAAGCAGAAATTGAAGGAACCTTGGATTATTATTGGCTTCTTATTCAGATGTGATGAACTCAGTCACTGTTACATTTGGAATACAGTGGTACCTCAATACTCAGCATTAATTGATCTTGGAAGGCATGACAGGTACTAAAAAGGACAAACCACATAACCACATAACTTAACATAACCCTTTGTTTCAAACTTTCTATCTGTCCCTTTTCCTATGTCAGTGACCTTTCCAACATGGCCTACTTCCTGTCCATTCCCCACAGCCACCCCTCTTCCCATAGCCACACATCGAGTAATGAACAAAGGCCAAGTACTCAGATAATATTTTCACGTCTAAATGTATCGGATACCAAATTCATCAAGTTTGAAGCAGTCAATAATTGAAGTACCACTGTAGTACTTCTGCTGGCTGTGTCTCATCAAAAGGTCAACTAAAATTACTGTAGCTAAGGCTGTTTCCCATGGATCAGGGATTCCTAATCTTTTTATCATTATACTTCTCTTTAGTGTAATCATAATGTACACACCTTCCAAAATCCAAACAGCCAAATGAGCACAAATGAACAATGAAAAAAAAAATGAAATTTTGGAAATGAGGGTTTATTGTAACATTGTACATCTAAATGATTCTTCACACCTCCCCTGGACTCTGTTTGCACCAAGGGAGAGGCACCTCCCATTTTTTGACACCTTGTTAGAGACAGAAACCAACTTCTAATCTACTGAATCAAGCAGGCATTCAAAACTTATCTTGGTAGGACCAGATATGGCCACCCTGAAGAAAATGGAAACTCTGGATACATGAACAGAAGCTGGCCGTGTGAAGAAGCCACCATCAATCCTCCTCAATAGGAGAAGACAGCACTGACAAGGCTGGGCCAGTGAAAGTGGCTGGGAAAGGATGTCTTCATTGGGAAACAATGATGAGGAAAATATCTGCAGAGCAGCCCCATTCTCAGCAAACCAACCACAAGGATGCCAGAGGAGGACTTGGGAGATCAACCAAGTTTATGCTGTGGGCTTTGATACAAGCTTGAAGTGGCCCAAAGCTCTGTTCAACTCAGTCAACCCAACTCAGCCAGAAGTGAAGGATCACAAGCAAACAATTATGGAGGTGTTTTGATATTTATTTTATCCCACTTTTATTATTTTTACAAATAACTCAAGATGGCAAACATCTCTCATGGTCCTTTCTTCTCCTATTTTCCCCAAACATCAATCTGTGGGTTGAGCTGAGAGATAGACCCACTGACCTAAAGTCACCCACTCAACTTTCATTCCTAAGGCAGAACTAGAACTCACAATCTCCCAGTTTCTAGCCTGATGCCTTTATCACTAGAACCAAACTGTCTCTCTTACTCACTGTTTGAAATGTCTGCCAGGGTACCAACCACTACTTGTTCTCTGGGTGCTGGTTGATCTGCCTCTGGTACTCAGTGAGCAGAAGACACGTGTCCTCCCATCTTAGCCCTCGGTGGGGAAGGGAGCGCGCACTCTGAAGAGTCACCCTGTGTCAGAGTAAGAGCATTGGAGTCAGCAAGTTGACCTGGAGAGCAGATGCTGACAAGTTGAGAAGCCCAAGTAGACACCATCAATAAGAGGTTGCAGTTTCATTGCCTTGCTGAACACAAAATTTGTGGCCACATGTAACGTGGATCACGGAAAGAATCCGCCCGCTGTTGCTAGACCATGCGTGTTTCCCACATTCATTGGATTAGTGTTTTTTTCCCCTTTTCTTCAAATGCTAGGGATGTATTGCTCACTAAAGGAACTCCAGTCCCCAGCAGTCTTGAATATAAAAGGCAAGTCTTCCCACTAATGAACAGTTTGTCTAGTGTCTTAACCTTATCAGCAGCTCTGAAGTGATAAAGGCTTAACTATTATGCACTGAAAGGTGTGTTAATTCTCAATCTTCATGCAGGGAAAAAGAGAGAGAGGCTTTTTTTTTTTGTCACATTGGACTCTACTGTTAAACTTTGCTGGCTGCTTACAGATTATCTCGCCTGCGCCATGGAGCAGACAGGGGAACCCGCTGGTGGATAAGCAGCAGGTGAAGCTTTTTCTAAGTCAGGACAAAAAAGATGCCGACTGCTTCGTAGGAAAAGAAGCATTTGAAAATTAATGAGACAGAACCGTCTCAGGACATTGGGTGGTTCAAGTGTGGGTGATGACGAAGCAGAGGGTTGGAAGATGAGGACGGGTGGGAGGGGGGGTGTAGAATAGAAGAATTCAGAAATGCTAAACAAATTAAACAGGGGAAGAAGAAGAAAAAACCACACAAGATAACATGACACAGTAAAGGGCTTCCTCTCTCTCGCCCCCATTTGCCTCCCAAAGTGCTGAGTTTAGGCCGAGTCTTTTGTCAGTCCTTTTGAATGAAGAACGTGGAGCTTGGCAGAGCTGTAAGAGGAAGACAATAAAAAGCTTGATCAGCTAATGCTTAAATATGGCTGAATGTTTGATGAGATGAAGATGTAATTTTGTCTTGCATTCCCCAAGGATCTGGATTAAATATGTCTACAGGGCCTAATCAAATAGCGAGCCACCGAACAACAGCCCCAACTGCATTTTTCATTCCACGCATGCCGTTTGCCTTCTCCCTTCACCGCCCACCCCCAACTTCTGTCCATTACTTATTCACTGGTTTGTCAGCACTGTGCATTATTAGCGCTCGAGAGATAAAACTTTAAGTGTTGCTCCCAATTAGCACAACAGTGACCATGCACCATGCTCTGTGCTTAATGCCTGCTCTCAGAGAGGAGCTGGTTGGAAGGTCTGAGGTGGAGGAGGGAAAAAAAATGAAACAGCTTAAGCATTCATTTTGAGTGGAGAGACAGCTCCTATTAACATTTAACAGCATTTGTGCAACTTGGTGCGGAGGTTATGATGCAAATGAGGAGGAATTAAAAGTGGCCAGGGGTTTGTCATTGATGGATTGCAGTCTGGCGGTGTTCACACTTCTGCCGTGTCCATCAGAAGCGATTACTGTGTAATTAAACCTTATTTCTCGACTCTTCAGCGCATAATTACTTTGTGAATGTAACCATCATCGGGAAAAAAAATGCTACCAAACCGCTTTAGCATTTAGTCTAGCAGTCATTTCCCCTTGCTTGTGTCAGATATAACCATCAGACAGTGCAAAAAGAACTGTCACTTTTAATAAGAGGCAAAAAATTAAATGAAACAGTATGCTTATTACAGGAAAATTAGGCGTTCAAGTGGTAGAGTCCTTTTCCTGTTATTTGCATTTATTCTCTTTTGTCCCTCGCACCAGAAGCTTCAGGCAATTTTCCCTCCCATTTAAATAGATCGCACATTTAAGGCTACTTAAGGAAAATTATCACTTTGCATATTTTAATTGTTGTGAAGAAAGTGAATAGAAGAGGTCTGCAGCTTGGACTCCGGAGTGGGTCAGATGCTCAACCGTCTGATCCTGCAGCTCCCCACTGTTCCACTAGAGATAACCCGACGGGTTCACAGCCAACCACTCGCATTTCATCAGCATGCAAATGGAGCTCCAAGCACTGTAAGAAGTGGGTCTTTGATATTTACAAACTAGCCGCTAATAACCAAAATGTAATTTGTTTGACATAACTTTAGATTCCCTTATCTGCCTTGCTTTAAAAAAAAAAAAAAGAAGAGGGAACCTTGATAAGTCCTTTAGCATTACGAAATCTGAGATATCATCCATTCAAACCGCAGCTTGCCCTATTAGGTCTGGCAGCATTGTGCTTAGGAAAATTGTATCAGCTACTGTCTTCCCTTTCCTTGCAGCGAGCCATCCCTTCCCTTCCATTTCAAATTCTTTTGTTTAATTTTCCCCTCCCACTTCCCCACTTTAATCAAATGAAATGAAATTCAAATACGATTAAAGCGAGAAACTCTTTCCATTTACCTGTAGAAACATATCTCCTAGTTTGATAGCACGCGCGCGCACACACACACACCACACACACACACACACACGGGATATTTCAGACATTACAGAAGAATATAATATTGCAATTTGCTCCTTCATGTTTCTGGCAAATAATTGGGGGTGGGGGCTGTGGGGAGGGAGAGATAGTCCTGTGTTATAGCACATCATGGAGCTGCAAACAGTCCAAGGATGGCACACATTTGGTTAATTATCAAGATAATGAAAAATTTCGAAGGAGATCTGATGAAAAATGTGATCCTATATTACCCAAATTGCTATTACATTTAATTAGATAGTATGGGGGGAAAATGCTCCCCAAGGTATCAATTTGTGTTAGACAAATTTTTAAATTTATCAAACCTTGTTATACCTGGTTTTTAAATTTTACCAAACTAGAACAACCAGCACACGCCACCAAAACCTAACCAACAAACTACTTTGCAGCCCGATGCCTTGAAGCATGTCAAGAGGAGAATTTGAATAGCTCAGCATCACTTGGCTAAATTACAAATAATTATGTGCTGCCTTTGGCTGGTCTACCTTTGTCTGCAGTTTCCAAACACTGGGCTGATTGAGCTCTTGATGTGCAGTACTCATGATGTGAGAAACTCAGGGCAATAGTTACGTCTTTACCAATGAAAATGCATCCATCAATCAACTGAAAAGTCACAAAAGAATTATTTCAGTACCTGCAAATTCTTAAGTAGGCAAAACTGTATTCATTTCTTTTTTATATATTTTTTTATTTTCATACAAATAACCACATGTATACCATTACATCATAATCAACACTATTTTGTAATATTCAATATTATATCAGTTCCTCTTACCATCAACCCCCAAAGACTATCATTTGCTCTTCTGCTTTCCATAGACGATATTTATACCCTATCTTGCCTCTTCTCGCTCTCCTCCTCCCTATCTCCTTTTCCCCTATCATCCTTCGCTTCTCTACCTCCCCTTCCTCTCTCCTTCTCTTCTCTCCTTTCCACTTTTCTCTCCTCTTCCCCCCACCCTCTCCTAACCCCTCTCTTCTTCCTCTTGTCTCCCTTCTCTCTTCCACTCTCTTCGTCTCGCTTGCATGGTGCATTCATTTCTTTATGTAATATATCTAAAGATATTCCTCATAGCAGACTTTAGCAGCAGATAAAAGCAATAGCACTTAAGACTTATATACTGCTTCATAGTGCTTTTACAACCCTCTCTATGAGGACCCAGATTGTTGGGGGCAATATGCTGACTCTCTGTAAACCGCTTAGAGAGGCCTGAAAGGCCTATGAAGCGGTATATAAGTCTACTGCTATTGCTATTGCTATTGCTCTAAGTGCTTTACAGAGTCCGCATATTGCCCTCAACAATCTGGGGTCCTCATTTTACCCATTTTGGAAGGATGGAAGCCTGAGTCAATTTTGAGCCAGGTCAGAATCAAACTTCTGGCAATGAGCAGTGAGTTAGCCTGCAATACTGTCTTCTAACCACAGCTCTAATACACATGGCTTGCAAACATTCCTATCATGAGCTCTGTCAGTTTCTTCTGCCACTTGTATATTTCTCTCTGCTACTTGTGTTATTTGGCCTTTTAAGTTCGATATTTCTCCACCAGATAGACTGAGAGCTAGAGACTTGTTTAAGGTTCCAACTTGAGATTCATGGAAAGCAGCCATTTAGACTGGAGTTTCTCATGCCTTGATTCAGGTAACAGTTGGCTTGAGGGAGCTGAATGAAGCATCCCAAAGTTTGGATGCAGTTCCTAGAGACCTCTCACTGCTGGGATCAAAATGTAATATTTAATAAGGTGGTAGAAAATTATTCGACACTGGAGAGTCATACATATTTACACTGTAGTTATAAGTAGTTATACTTAATTTGCTTTTAGCCAAAGACTTTTGCAATGGAGTAATCATATTACCTACATTTAATTTTAATTAAATGAAATCAAAATTAGGTTCTATTCTAGCCCCACCTTCTGCTTTTTCAACTGCAGTTCCTGGCTCACCAACCCAAAGTCGAGGGTGGCCCCTCAGCCCAGGAAAAGGTGTGCATCCCTGGTGTGTTCACTCTATTTTGAAGCCCCGTGTTTATCTTCTGCTTAACCCTACACTGGGAGAGGTTCCAGTTTTCATAGGTCACTTGAGAGAGAGAAGAAAGGTTCAGTCTCCAGAGAAGAGTCATGACCCCAACATTTTGGGCACCATGAACTGGTACCAGGGATGAAATCCAGCGGGTTCTGACAAGTTCTGGAGAACCGATAGTGGAAATTTTGAGTACAGAGAACTGGCACATGCCACCTCTGGCTGGCCCCAGAGTGGGGAGGGAATGCATATTTTGCAGTATCCTTCCCTGGAATGGGGAAGGATGCTGCAAAATATCCATTCCCAAGCCCACCAAGCCACACCACACCCACCAAGCCATGCCCACAGAACCGGTAGTAAAAAAATTTGAATTTCACCACTGACTGATACCATACAGAGAGGTTTTTCCATGGACTAGAGTGGGCATGGATTTGTGTGTGTCTGCATCCTGCAGATTAGGTTTTGTTTGTTTGGGTGGACATGCCCAGTACTGGTACATAGATTGGGTGCTGGCACACAGGCCGGGGTTGGGGACCCTTTTATATTAAGTCCAATTCATTATTTCAAACTTCTGACAATGGCAAGTGCTGAAACTCAGACAGAAAGGGTGATTCATAATTTGTGATCCTTTCTATCTGAGAATGTAATAGTAATAGTAATAGCACTTAGACTTATATACCACTTTACAGTGCTTTACAAGCCTTTTTAAGCGGTTTACAGAGATGGGCCCTGTCAAGATGCAGAGGCTGCAGGCTGAACATCCCCATCACATTTCCCACTTAGGGATCTCTCTTCAGATTTTAGCTGCAAGCCTTTCTATTTCTCCGGCCTGGGTTTTTTTATTGTTATGATCTGGCAGTATCAGCAGTATCATAAGCATTCCATATTTTCAATTCTGGATCAGCATCTCTCTGCAGCCTTTGGATGCTTCTCAATTCTCCACCTGTGGGATATGTGATACAGGTAGCCCTCGATTTACGGCAGTTCGTTGAGTGATTGTTTGAAGTTACAGCAGCACTGAAGAAAGTGACTTGCATCCATTTTTCACACTTATGACCACTGCAGCATCCCCATGGTTACACGATCAAACTCAGCTGCTTGGCAACCAACTCATATTTATGACGGTGGCAGTGCCTTGGGGTGGCGAGTGGTCATGAGATCAGCTTCTGCGATCTTCTGGCACGCAAAGTCAATGGGGAAACCAGACTCCCTTAAGAACCATGTTACTAATTTAACAACCACAGTGATTCCTTTGGAACGAGCTCCCCGTGGAGATTCGGACCCTCTCCACCCTTCAGGCCTTCCAGACGCCGTGAAGACCTGGCTGTCCCAGCAAGCCTGGGGTTGAGTTCCCCCCGCTACTCGAATTTGCTGTGTCTGTTGTGCTTTTAAACTGTTTGTATTGTTTGTTTGTCTTTGTCTCACTTTTTGTAATTTCCCCTCCCTTGGCTTTGTTCAGCCGCCCTGAGTCCCTTCGGGGAATAGGGCTGCCTATAAATTGAATAAAATCCAAATCCAAATCCAATTTAACAACTGTGGCAAGACAGGTTGTAAAATGAGGCAAAATTAACTTGTTTTATTTATTATTATTTTAGGAAATTTACATTGCTGCCTATTCTCACATGGTGACTCAAGGCTGCTTACAAGAATATAAAAGTTTCATATAAAAACAATAAAACTAATAGAAGAGAGAATCATATAATACATTAATATAATAATAAATTTGTAAATTAATATGATATAATAAAATAATCTCCCGCCCCGTGACAACACATCACATGAGCCATTTAATGGGCTCCATTCCGCTCTGTGTTCCCAAGGCCCTTAACAAATGTGCTGGACCTTCCCTTAAGGCCCTTTTACTTAGCAACAGAAATTTTGGGCTCCATTGTGGTCATAAGTCGAGGACTACCTGTACATTTACCTGTTCTCAGCAGATCAGAGCAGCAGCAGATCAGTAACCAGATGATGAGGGGATGCGCAGTCTGAAGCTGGCAGAGAGCAGTGTGCAGAGGAAGTGGTGTGCCCTAGTCTGACCTCCTCCTTAGCCTATAGCATGGACAATCACACAGCAGAAAAGGACCCAGGGCATCAATTTATCTTCTACAGGCTGCTTACCCATGCAAGATTTAAAGGAGATTGCTGACATGCATGGGAAGAAAAACAGGTCTGGGATTGTATCACCAATACTACCACAACGGTCCCCATTTTCATGAAATTTAATTGCTTGCCACTGGCCTCTTGCCAGTCCTGATATTCAGAGATACGGGAGTTGATCCAACATTAATATGGCTCCAAGACATCATATTATAGCTGTGTTCATGTGCATAAAAGAATCTAAAGAAATAAAGCACCGATGCTAGTTTTTCCATTAAGGAACATTTCACAATCTACTGTCCAAATATTTCATAAGTGCTACTGCTTCCAATGACAGATAAACCGTGGATTGTGAAAATTCACAACCTATAAAAAGATTCCAGGTAAATTGATCCCAATTCAAAACCAGGCATCTATGTACTTATTTAAAAAAACCTTTTTTTCTGAATAAATATAATAGCAATTGCCTTAGTTGTACATGTCTGGTAGAAACTTACATCCTTCTTGACCATTATATGACCTCACCCATCTCCCCCAGAAGACCAAAATTTGGGCTTTTTTTCACGATCCGCTAACCATTGCGCAAAGATCCTCATGAATCCTTTTCAATTGGCAACATTCTTCTGATTTTTGCCTTTTTTGTCCTCGACCAACAGCAAAAAGGAGCTTTAAATTGCTTTCTAGATTAAACTTAATGTTTTCCCTCTTCTGTCTATACTATTTTTGCTGTGGCCATTTGCTGTGGCTACAACATTTCCTCCACAACATGGCTGATGGTCAGGGTTGGAGACCGGCACTTTGGAACATGCAGGTCAGTCATTATCCGAGATTTCATGTGTGTTTGAAGGAATACTAGCTTGCCTTTTATTCATGACTCTAGTTTAGATCCGTAGTTAGGCCTAGAGTTTTCTGGAGAAACTACCAGTCCTGTGCTGTATAAAAATTCCATGAAACTGGAAACAGACCCTGATTTTCTTGTGTGGTGCTTGTGTGCCAAATTAGGATTTTTGCTATTTCTGCTGACAAAGGGTTCCGGACCCCTATACTCTGGGGGGGGCTGTACTCCATGTGTTACTCCATGATACTGTCAGCCATGAGGCCATAATAGCAATAGCAATAGCAGTTAGACTTACATACGGCTTCATAGGGCCTTCATCCCTCTCTAAGCGGTTTACAGAGTCAGCATATTGCCCCCAACAACAATCCGGGTCCTCATTTTACCCACCTCGGGAGGATGGAAGGCTGAGTCAACCCTGAGCCGGTGAGATTTGAACAGCCGAACTGCAGAACTGCAGTCAGCTGAAGTAGCCTGCAGTGCTGCATTTAACCACTGCGCCACCTCGGCTCTTCACTCAGCAAGCCATAATAATGTCATTCAACAGCATGTTCAATTACATGCCATTCCTATCATATCAATCGTGGCTAAATCCTAGTCAGAAATAACTTGCCTCTAAAACATAAACCCAGAGCAGGGATACTGGGCGAAACAGTAAAGGGGCCTGCTGATCGCCCCTCACAACTCCTCTGCTGTGCCTGTGACTTGTCAGTTGATCTGTTTTGAGGCACGGATCTAGCAATTTTCCAGAAGAACACTGGAACCACAAAAGACCATCTCCATCCCTTGGGCCTAGCACTGAGGAAACAGAAAAGACAGCTAAAATCTGTCCCAGGCAACCAGCTACACTTGCTCAACCTTCCTCCACCAGAGCCCTGCTGCTGCTGGTTTTGAGTACTGATAAAGCAAGGGTGTCAAACTCAATTTCACTGAGGGCTGCATCAGGGTTGTGTTAAATCTCAAAGTGTGTGTGTGTGTGTGTGGCCAGGGTGGGCATGGCCAGCTTGACGTCATTCATGTCAAGGGTATCTGTGGTGGCCTGAGCACTCGGCCAGCAAAAACAGGCTCCTGAGTTCCATTTCCGGCTGCGACGGTTTCCTGCAACCTTCTGCCAGCAAAACCCGAGCTCCATTTTTGCTAGCAGAGGCACCGCTGGCTGGTTCCTTGCTTTTTCCAGGGTGACCCTGCGGTCCAGACCTAAAACCCCGCAGACCAGATCTGGCCCACGGGCCTTAAGTTTGACACCCCTGTGATAGAGGATGACTGATGGGAGATGAAGTCAAAGTGGGGGAAACCACTCTTCATCTTCCCAAATTTGTCTTGGGTCAATTCTATAAGAGCAGCATCCAGGTGCCAGCCTCAGCATTCAGGGTAGAGCCATTTATTTTGGCATCCTTTTCTGATGACTCAAGGATTGATGGAATGCATATTGATAGAACTGTGAGGACAAGTGTATGAATAATTTAAAGGGTACAAAAGCAAATTTCTTCTGATTTTTAAATATGACAAATGGCATAGGGCACACTTTGTTCAGATCTGGTATGTCCTCTCTTGTCAAATATTTGCATTTTTAATGAAATACACACTTTTATTCCTTATTTCATAGTTCTTAATATAACATGGAATTTCTAATATTCATGTTGGTCACTCCATTATCAATTTGAGATCCCTCATGGTAACCCCTGCTTTGCTGAGACAAATTCAGTAATAACTAGTCTAAGTAATATTTGCATCTCATTTCTATCACACATACCATTGAGCTCTAAAGGGGATCCCATGCCTCTCCTACTTTCTCTAGCATTTTTCTTGTACAATAGCTTGTCTTCTTTTATAATTTACTACAGCTTCTGTGTACATCTTCTATCACAGTACATCTTTCACAGCATGGACGTAACGGTGTATCGCAGATCAGAGCCACATTAAGGTGGGATGGAAAAAGACTAAATTTCGCAAATAAATCCCTGAGGAATTGTCACTTGTGAGTTGTTGGTCTTCTAAAATTGGAAGAGGCGTCAGTTCTAAAGCAGACAAATACATGCTATGATGACTCATCTCTTTGTTAAGTGAGACTAAGGATGTGAGGTTTTCCAGACATCTTCAGTCTGAAATTTTGAATCTGCATAGACAATGCTTCTTTGACTGTGGTGAACCATCTAGCTTGCCATCTTCGAATCCAGACAGTGCCCCAATTGCACTTACCAGTGTATTATATCTAGCAGAAATTTAATCAGTGCTCCGTCCCTGGGCTTGCCTTTCACATTCTCCTGCCTTGCAATCTTGTTCAGTTTTCACTGATGGTAACTGCAAATGGTTTCATTACTGGAGATGAAAAATAACGACAGAACTATAGAATCAAGTACAAATTCTCCTAGCTGGTTCCATAGGAAGAAAGAAGAAGAAAAAAAAAACACCAAGAGAAACAAGTGAGAATGATGATGCAGTGCCAACCTCATTGGAAAAGAATAGGAACGAATTTGCATGTTTTATGAAGACAAATATTAATTTTGATTGCCCCATTCTTCTCTGATCTAAATTAGGCTTCAGAATGCGAGGCAGTATGTAGCTGCTGCCCCCAAGCCCCCCTTATATTGGTCTTTGATTGTAATAAAGATTGGTTTGAAATAACCACTGTGCTTGTTGTAGTTCTTTTCCGTTCTCTATTGATGATGGGTCCACATCTGTGGCAAAGACATGACATGATGGCTTTGCTAAATAAAGTTGCTGCTTTGAAGCAACCCTCAATGGGATCTCCATCTCTTCTTCTGCATCCGCACAGATTCCCCATATCTACTCTGACAGAGGTTGTGGGGGCTGAGGAGGACACACACATTCTACCAGCAAATAACACTCTAACAGCAGATTGATACACATGCACACAATCTTTTGTTTGGATCACCTAAATTTCATCAATCAGGTACAGGAAATAATCACATATAGAATTAGTACGATGGTATGTCCCGCATATCGTTCCTTCACCGAAATTGGCAAAATGGCTGTTTTAAAAGCTTAAAGTATCAAATGTTTAATTTTGGATAGGGAGACAGATTTTATAGTTTGTTTTGTTTTTACATTGCCCTTACTACCTTTGTTTTTAGCATTATTACATAGAGGATTAAAGGGGAAAAATACAAAAAACAAGTACAGGTTTAAAAGAATATAAAGAGTTAATACATTTTTTTAAAAGCCTGCTCAAATTCAGTAAAATATCGGCAGATAAATCTAAAATATCACAACTAAAATTTTCCACTATGCCATTAAGAACTTATAAGACACAATATATCCATTTAAAAAAATAAAATAAAACATGTTTGTACTAAACTTCAAAGATGAAATGATTAAAGAAAAAGAAGAAGAAACTATCAACGATGAACTCTTACTACTGTTAACTTCCCTGCCACCACTTTTTAACATATTTCACCGACATACCATGCAAATATCGTGCAAAGTTTTCTACTACCAACAGGACACATTCTAATCCCCTCTAAGCATTCTAAGCACATTCACTTCAAAGGCTGAGATGGTGCACATGTCAAAATTAGATCATTCAGAGAAATAGTAATCTAGTTCTAATGTTAAAATGTCTATGGAGATTCCCAGTCATCAGTGAAGAAAGAATTCACATTGGTTGAATTTCTAATGTTACTTCCACGACACTTGGACACTCTGGGATGCTGAATGTACTTCCCATGACAATTTGATGAAAAGTTGATGATTGTATGAGCATCCTCCATGTAATCTTTCAGCCTTACTGAATAACTGAGGAAGAAATATACTGTAACTTTTCAATATAATATGGAAAAAGCTCTACGTTAGATGATCCATAAACAGAAACTGAGATGTGCCAGGGCAGAGTGCTTTCAGCTGTGCCCCCTTACTTCTTGCCTGTCTTTTGGAAAAAGCTGGCAGACTTTGAACTCTGTGAACAAGTACCAGAAAGCTGTATTGATTTATCTTATCCACTGAACTCAAGGTGGAAAATATACTCACAGGATTCCAACCAGTCTCATGTCCATGCACTGATCAAACTGAAAGTGACTTAGCTTCATCAAAGTTGCTATTGTGTCTTCAAACAATTGCTAAACAACATAGTTTCTCTGTAAGGATGGCAGTTTCTTCTTACCTGTCTTTTTAAATTATTGCTTCTGGCCGATGCAAGGAAAAATAAAGTTGCAGCTATTTTGCACCTGGTTTCCCCAGGGGGTGAATGATCCTTAATGAATAAAGAGTTTATTGGTTGCCATTTTTCTCATTACTTAATAACAGAGCAATTGTAAAGAGTAAGACTTCAGCCAAATTTCTCCTTCCGGAAATTTTACAACTCACAGCAAAAGTGTAGTAGTCTTCCATCTGTCCAATTCTCATAAAGAAACAATAGATTGCCCTCCTTCCCTTGAAAACTATATTTATGGAATCTCAAAATAACCTTTGTATATGAAGAAGATCTTGATAAATAGTTGTTCTATCAGAAGAAAGAAGAAATACCGGCAATAATGTTAAAACAGTTGATCTGAAAGCATAGTAGAGAATACAGAAAATTATACAGGATATAATGAAGCCAGTTTTAAAAGGTATATCGGACAGTTCTTATGAATGACACCCGATATTAATCCACTTTTGAAGGCTTATTATTTAAAGGATTAAATTTTAAACCAAAGACAAATTGTATTTTAGGAACTGCATTTCAGAGTTGTTGTAACAAAGTCACATACCTTTACACAAATATATTCAGAAATTTGAACCAAGGGGGCAAGCATGGGCGATATATAACAATACATTTTTCCTAGTTGAAATATATACTATTGTCATTTGTACCATAGACAATGTAAAGAAAAATGCTTTATATAATAACACAAATGAGTCACTCCTTGAAGCAATATTTCTAGTTACCATCCTTCTGTTTCGTTCCAAAACCTAAGTGAAGGAATTCACATTAGTTGAATTGACTCATTCTAGTCAAGTATAACCTTGTTGAGGGTACATGGTTGATAACTGTTGCCTCTAAGTAGGCAGGTTATCACCTGTAACAGGATCAATGGTCATTGCTGGGTTATTGTCCCTACTTCAGTCAATGTGTTGGTATATAATGAAGTGATGGTGAAGATGATGCAGAAAGTTTGTTGTTATTCATACAGCATGCCTTAATTCACATTGTCTTTATGCACCATTCCTTATATATGTAGTTCAAGAATAGTGTAATTAACAGGGCAACAAGTAAGTTGCAGAAGCTGGCGGCAACAGCATCACAGTTATAGCTTTGGAACTGACCTAGGATTGTCCTATTCTGCTTAAAATATCCAAGGGTTAATTTCCCTTGAAGAAACAGACCAATGAATTTCTTCATTACCTGAATAGAAAACAACCTTTTCTTCCATTCTGTTGGAATAGCCAGTGGAACATGAATTTCAAAGTCCTTGGAATTTCTTGTATCTCCTCTAGAACCAATAAAGGTTTCTCGGATATCTTCTTCTTGTAAGCACTTGCCCATTAATGACAAAGTAAAATGGCTTTTTGGAAGCAAAATCTTGGCACCTTTAAAATAACAATTGAATGAATAAATTTCTCACACATTCATCAACATTGCAGATAGGTTCTGCTTTAGGATGAAATTGTCTTGGAAAATGGTAACTTTTGCCACATTTAAACTTTTAGGTGTCATCATATTTGATACCAGTTTTCTTTCAAGAAGAAAGACTAAAACTGATGTGACTGAGAAGAAACTGGTAAATTTAGAGAAAATCTGGGGCCAAATTGTTAAGTCCTGAGCCAAAAGAAAGTTTGCAAGGAATTTTAACTGTAAACTTGATATTGGGGAGTTCTGCATTACTTTAAATATACATATTCCACAGGACTGTAAATGCATCAAGTTTAAAACTATAACATGGACAAAACTATTTTGAAAACATTTTAGTTTTGTTCTCCAAATTGATTTAAATTGACTTCCCGAGATATTGAAAGAAGAAATAGATTCTCCTTCGTGAGTTAAAATTGCAAACAATTTGACACTAGCAAATTGGAGCGGCAATTCTGAGTTAAACTAGCAAGAATGTTCCAGAATAAAGCCGGAAATGATTCAGCAGTCTTGAGATCTGTTTCCTGATTAATTTGTTATTCTGCCCTTCTCAGAAACTAATCCATAGGTTTTCATTTATCTTCTAATGTTAGACACCAAGATGTTTATGGCGCTGAGATAGAAATTATGTGGATTTGACTTAGATGTGGTTCCTTTTGATTAACTTTACAAGAAATATCATGTATTTTGAGCCTGAAACCCAGTTTCTCAGCAAGGAAAGTTTTTTAGCACTGGTGGTTACAAGTGGAATTTCAAAATGTATTTCAGAATATGAGTTGGAGGGTGGCTTTTGATTTTGTTGTAAGGAATGCAACCCACTCACTGCAGTTTTCAAATGCTCATCCACAAATATTAAAGCTAAGACAACATATTAGGAAACAAACCAACGCTCCAAGTTCTTTCCTTTGTAAAGGTTTCAGAGCAATATTTCTTTGCCACTAATTTTAAGTGAAAAATAGCCCTGCCTGCCCCAGAACATATACAAAAGGCTCTTGCTTCTTCAATTCAGGTGCATTCTTCAGCACAAACAAGGAAAACACCTGGCCTATGGGTTCTACAAATTCTAAGCAGAGGCAATTTCTGGGAGCTAAATTCATTCCTGGATACAAAAGAGAGAGAGAGAGAGCCTCAATAATAGAACTTGTTTCTTTCTTTTTTCCTCTTGTGGCGAAAGCGTGGAGTCTTTGCATTGTCCTATTTTTATTGGCCTTGCAAGGATAAGATTCTGCCTTCCAATACAATGGCAAATTAAGCTTTAGTTATTAGTAATTTATGTACTTGCACTAATGTATTTGCTGCCTTGTATCTGTGTTTACAAACTCTCCAAAAAGAGAAAGCAACTCTCTTTCACCAAAGACAAGAGCGGGGAGGGGGCTCCTTCCCAATCACAAAATAGGGATTTCTAGTGGATGGTGGTGAGAGAAACCTTGCGCACTGATAGGTGCTAGGCTGCAAATAGTTCTTGTGTCGGCACGGTAACTGTGACTCCTGCTGTCAGAGAAGTGAAAAGAAAACCGCAGTCAGCAGCTATTCAGCAGCAAATCATTAATTAATTACATTTTAATGAACCTTAAGCAGCAACTGCAGGTGCCTTCAGAAGTTTATCAAAAATGAAGAATTGCCTTGTGTAAATCTGAAGTTGACTGGGGGGGGGGAACCCAAGTAAAGGTATGAGCCAATCTAGTGTAATTACCAGACGTTCCCTGCAACCTGGAATTTCAGCAATGCTGTTTGTTTTCGCTGCAAAACCTATGAAGATGGGAACTTTTAACATCTGTTTGGGTTTTTCCCCCCTCCTTGGGAAAGCCAATATTTTTCCTCTGTTAATCTGCTAAGTATGTAGATGAAAAGCACGTGGAAGTGCGGAAAAGACTCCAGATGTTAAATGGTCTCTAAACAGTGCAATTATTTACACAATAAAAACCTCTTCCGAGGAGTTAGGGTAGATCCCCCCCCCTATAAAAATATGTTGTGGTGTGTGTGTGTGTTTGTATGAGAGAGAGAGGGGGGAAGAAGGCAAGAGACTGGGAGGGTGGGAGCGGGAGAGAGAGGGTGAGACTCAAATAGATCCAACTTGCATCTAGTTTGAATCCAGTGAACATAATCAGGTGATATAGGAGTATTTTTTCCCTTGAACCCTCATAATGTAGGAGTGGGAGTCTCTTTAGTCTCCCCTATCCTCAGCACATCTTGTGCTGAATTACACAAGCTCTACATGACAGCAGTTGTAGAGGCTGAACTGAAAAAAGCTTTCCTGAATCCTCTGAAGATTCCTTTGTGTATCTTTGCAGAGAGAAAGATCATAAGTTTAACCCTAAGGAATAGGGATCAGGGTGTTTATTATCTTTTCTGTGCCATTCACAATATTCGGGTTTGCAAAACACTTAACAATACTGAAGGGGGGGATCTTTTGAATAGTTGCACTGGTGGATTTAAAATGTAGGCTGATTCAAAAGGTAGCTTTGGAAAATAAAAGATAGGAAGGTAAATAAAAAAACCCTTAAGTCTGCATATTTTTTTAAACTCAGAATTCTTTTATTTGAGGTATGCTTGTTCTTTTTCGTATTCCATGATAGTAGCATAGCCATATACAACAAATTTTACAATAGAGAAAACTTTTCATAAAAATATCTGCCTTGAACCACAACTTTATTTTAATTCTTCAATGATTACTACTGAAACTAGTTATTCTATATGAAAACTTAATTTCCCTGTGGTAGCAAGTATTTATGAAAAGGAATATTCAGTAGGGACAGTTAGTTACAATACTGAGCACTGATTTTTTTTTAATATTTCAGTGCTAACACCCAAGAAAATGAGATGCATGGATTACAATTGAAACTGTAACAATGAGGACAAAAAAGCATTTTCAGATCTCCAGGTTAATTGTACAGCAGCTTCCTACACACATATGATCAACCATATAATGATCCCATCAAAATAATAAAAAAAATTCCAAGCAGAAATGTCTCATTTACATTAATAATGTTCACAAATTATATGAATTCAGTTTGCAAGTGATGGATAATTTAAGCTTTCATCATCTAAAGCTTGTCATTTTTTTTCTTCCAAGAGAAATGGATCATTTCACTTTTTTTAAAAAAAACGAGTGCAGTAATATCACATTTAGTTTCAGAAGATGCAAAACAATGCACAACAAAAATGATTTCAAACTTGATGAATAGAGAAGCAAAAACAGAAGAATTCAAAGAAATATATACCATAGAAGTCTTTCTCTCCTTGCGAGAGGTCAAAATCTGGTCAAACCCAACACATTGTTTCAATTTAAGCAAATAAAATCAATATGGCCAGAAAGCAAAGTGCACCAAAATTTTAATTTAGTTGGGCTTTAACTGAAAGGGGAGGGGGGAGGGCTGTCCCAGACAAGGAGTATTATTTGATGAGAAATATGGCATCCCACACAGAAAACCAACAGAAATAATTCCCCCTACCTCTTAATCATTCCACTAGGCAATGGTACTTCTTCAGGGAACTGTAAAATAAAAGATCTGAGGCTACTTATTATTGAACCTTAAAGAACAGATTGTCAGGCATACCAAAAAAAAAATTCAAATGCATTTCTGCATTAACATCTGTGAATGTTGTGGATTGTCACAGTTCATTTGCTTTTTTGTAAAAAGATCCAGAATTTGCTGACAAGCAATTAGAAAAGTCCATGCATTGATTTGGGGGTATTTTACCCATTCAGTATTTTCTTACAAAAGGAAAGCAAAACCCAAATGATAAGAGACACAGAGAGAAATGCATTCTTCTCCTACAGTACTGTAATGCAAAGCTAGTGGAGACAAAGGGGAGGGGTAAATGATGCAAAAATAAATAATAAAATATAAAATACTTCATACAAAGTACTTCAAATGTGCCATCTGTGTACAATTACTTCCAAAAAACAAACATGTTTATAAAGCAGAATCAACAAAAAACTATTTGATTACAGAACATATGAGCACCTTCACTCTATGGGGCTAGTCCTGGGCACACTGTTGCACATGTCGGTAAACGGTAATGAACGTCAGACATGCGCAATTGTGTGCAGGATTGAAGTCCATATTTAAAAGTCCTTTGGGAAGTGCCTCTTTTTTATTTCTATTTTTGGTTTATGTTTAAACCTTGCACAGACTCTTACAAAATGCGTTGTGTTTCATTTTAGTACGCAGGAAGTGAGAAACTTACAGCCTTAACAGTGTGTGACACGTTTCTTTTTACATCACTGAAGATAAAAATAATCCTTAAGTACTATAATTTGTTTTGAGTTTTAAGAGCCAAGTTGGACCGCATGTCAGTTAACAGTAATAGATTGTAGCCAGATTGCCAATGCAATAATAATAATAATAACAATAATAATAATAATTCTTGCGTCTAACCATGTTTTCTTTCTCCCAAATCAGGGTGCCTACTAAAGGGGGATGTTCCTAGAGCAAGCCCCAAAGTGGGACACTGATCAAGATTTGCACAGTGCATGATTTCCTTTAAGTTCCCTTAAGCAATCTTGTGTTACAAGAGTACGATTAAAAGTCCATCAGTATGCCAAGTCCCCATGAATTATCTGCCCTGCCACACTCTGCTAATGCATCTTATCGTCCTGGTGGGTTAATACTATTCAGTGTAGTGACAGTCTTTCTGAGGTAGACTGTTCAAGTTCAAGGACACGTCTTTCTTACAAAATGCATGACATTCAAAAAAAGACAACAAATAAATACTACATGTACAATATGTAGTAATGAGGTAGAAATGGTTTCAAAGAACAATGTCTGAACACAACGCACACACACACACCCAAATGTGGTGGTGGGAATCTATGGAGACAAACAAAACTACTTGGGACTGCATGTAAGCCACAGGAACCATTTGGGGGCGAGGAAAGATGTACACAAGCAAAGTTTTGGTTGGGAAATATCTCCTCTTTGTGTATCGTGAGACCACAAGAAGGAATAGACTACATTCCCAACCTTTAGTGGAGAACAGAACCATCTTATAAATATTTAACATTCTATAGGACTGATTCATATACTCTCACAAAATTCGGTTGCAAGGCTGACTCACACTGCCGACATTTTATGTATCACTGAGACAGGGAGGTGAAATTTTTCTGCTTTCAGTCTAATTGTCTTTGACAATGGCGGTGCCTGGTGCTACACTTCTTGTGTTGCCTTGAAAAATAGGGAAAAGAATAGAAGCTTGTTCATTAAAGATACCAGTATCCCTGGTTGAAAAAAACCGTATCTGGCAGGTTCAAAATCGAATGTCAACCAAATCTTTGCAAAGGGGAAGGGTCAGTTCATGGACTGACTAGTCCCCAGGGCAGCAGCGTCTTTGGGTCTAGGAATATTACTAGCTCCGTGTTTACCGATGTGCTTTGAGTATAAATCTGCAAATGATTAAGGAAAAGGAAGCTTTCATCTTTTCCTTGAAAGAGAAAACAAAAACGGCTTCATATTATGTGTGTATGTCCATATAAAGATTATATAAACACATGCACGCATAACAAGATGAAAGGGTGTTACAGCTGTGAGAGATCTCATGTTGTTCTTTATGGCCATCTATCCACAGTTATATCCTTGGATTTTGGGGGGAAATGAATGGGAGATGCACAAGGGACTCTTAGTCTCAAAGGTATTTTTTCAGAGAGCACTTGGACTTTCATTTTTCCTGGTAAACATTTTGCTTCTCATCCAAGAAGCTTCATTGGTTCTGGCAGGATGGCGAGAGGAGAGGAAGGATCCTTCCATCCATTTCATTTCATTTCATTTCCTTTACTTTACTTTATTTGTATGCCGCCCTTTTCCCTGAGGTGACTCAGGGCGGCTCACAATTCGGGGGGAGGGAAGGACAAACAAGTTACAAACATTAAGACAATACATCATCCCCACTATCCTGCCGGAACTGATGGAACTTCTTGGATGAGAAGCGAAACATCTTCAAGAAGAAAGTCCAGTTGCCTCTTGAAAAATAACCTTTGAGATATAACCATGACCTGGATGACTGAGAATCTCCATAGACAGGGGAATCTTAGGCAATCACATCAATGGAACCTGTGCACATGACCCGCCTAAGGAAGGAAGCTTAAACTTTGAGAGGTTAGGTACATAGGGATAGTTCCACCAAAACAAATAGACTTGCACAGATGTTTCTGCAAAATTTACTCAATTCTAGCATGTATTTCTGAGATTTCACTTTCTAAAAGATGCTTTATATTTTTAGATTAGAATGAAACATATTATGGAACTTATAACTGTTCCTCTACTCAAAGTTGCACACAATTTCAGGCAGTAGAAACCTTTATTTGCAGCTTTTGACATGTAAACACATTACCATCTACCAACATCTGTTGGAATTAATTGGGGTTTTTACACTAGATTATCTCCTTTTGAAAATTGCCTAGCAAAGTATTATGCTAACCCATATAAAATGACCTTGTACTATTTGCAGAGCATAGCCCCTGGACAGATGAGCTAGCTTTCCCAGATGGTGCTTTGCCTATGTGTTTACTGGGAGGTTTTATTTTCTCCTTGATGGGTTTGAAATGCACAAGGAAAACCATTTTGCCCATCTATCTACATTTGAATAGAATACAAATTGACTAATACAGAAATATTTTGTAAAAAAATAAATAAAAAGTAAATAGCCCCAAACTGCCTTCACATTCCATTGATCAGCTCAGTCAGCAAATTTTTCACTACTATCCTTAATGGCCTAAATATTTTGGAGAGAAGCATGCTAGAAGTGAGGATTTCTTTATAAATATATAGAAAAGGTTACCGTGCCCTGATTTCAGTTGGCACTGTTAATTTGGTTGGCAGAAACCAGTCCCTTGCTTTTTCTTTTGTTATTACAATTGTTCATGTTACTACAGAAAAACGGGGGGGGGGGAGAGAGAGGGAGGGAGGGAGGGAGGAATGAGAATAAAGTCTTACCTAATAAAAAATTGTCTCAAGTAGAAAGGGAAGCATTCAATTATTCCTAGAATTTTCCAACCAACAATGAAGCCAAGCTATATGCCTTATTACGTCTTGCAGTGAAAGGAGAATTGAGCTGATGGAATTTTAGCCATCATAAAGATGTAATGGTGGAAAAGGCATAACAATTGATATTCTCCCTTTTATTAAAAATGTAGAATCTGCATCGTGTGGAATCTGTCCATACAACCTCATCATTTTATGCTCTACTCAGACAGAATCCTGAGTCCCAATTAAATGAAAGACAGGGCAGAACCATTTTACTCCTTCAGAATATTAGTATATTTCAGCCATCTCAAACTCCCTATCAAAAGCTACTCTTCTCATTGATAGAACAGCCAAATAACCCAGAAAGGAAATTCTTAGAAGGAGTTTTGATTGTAATGAAATGTGTATGGTTGCAATTCCATACAGGCCTAAATGTAGCAGCAGAAGGAACAAATGGTCTTATTTGTCTAAAAAGTGCAAAAAAAAATCTCAACAACACCCCGATGGCAAAAAAAGAGATAGTATTTGTAGCTCAGGGTTGAACCAGTGGGTTCTGAGTGAACCAGGCAAAGTCTGACTGATTCTATTTAACAGGGGATCTCCATTGGCAGAGAGCCGAGAGTGGGCTATAGCTTGCCTTAATTTTGTATAAGAGCTGTACAATAAACAACACTATTATTTTCATGTCAGGTAAAACATTACATTTCACTAGTTGTAGTTAATTACCATTTGGGAGAAAATGGCCCGATATTTTCAGCAGCAAATCCACAATATAAAATTCAAAGCATTTGGGAGAGGATAAACTCTTTGAAGTTTCTTAACCTCACAATTAAGTCTTTTATTTATGAGGCTCACTGGAAGAATCATTTGCTTTTTTCTCAAGTACACAGTGGAAAATGTGAGCTAAACTGAGCAACTGCTGATTCCAAAGCCAACTTAAACTGAAGTGCTACTGGGATTATTATATTGTAGCTATATACATGAATGTATTTGGTGTCACCTTAAAATTAGATAATTTTAGTTTTAAAGGATGTGTAGACAGAGGTGATGCAATTGTAAATTTAGTTTTTCAAAGCATGTTTGAACCTTTCAAATGGATGGCAGCACAATAGCATAATGTGATATCTAAAAGTCAGAAGATTGGTCAGCAATATGCATCAGAAAGCCATCTGCAAATCAATATGAATCTGGCGAAGGAGATTGTGGCTCTCCCCAAATGGAAAAGATACAATGGAAGAAATAGATGGGAGAGAGAAAAAACGGAAAAAGAAAAACCTTTGCTAATTGAAAATGCAAAGCATTTATTAAGACTTATTTTACTATATCCTTAGTGAAAGGCACTGTTTTACTTTTTAATGAACTCCTCTGTCTTTTAGATGCAACCCATAAGTTTAGAATGAACAAAAGGACTTCTAGAATGTGCATTTTGGTTTATTTGCTCAGTTTTTAGCCGTGAAAATTAGCATTTTAGCTGAAGAAACGCCAAGTGTAATAATTGGGCAGTGGCTTTAAAGACAAAATATAGGTGACTAATTGGTCTTTTTCTCATTAGAGCTCTTCAGTGCATTTATTTCATGGATTTGAAGGTACATTACATAAAAGTAACATTAAATGCCAATAATTTCTAATTGTTCTGCTGCCGTTTCTTTAAAGTAAACAAAAGATTACATGGGGGGAAAAAACCAGAGAGGGAAAGAGAAAAGGAGGGAGTGGGAGAGAGGAGAGGTTGCTCTCTGCTTGTGTGCTGCGAAGGTTTGAATTGCTCTACTGTTCAGCGACATTACAGCATCAGTCAGCTGTCATGAAAAGAATTGCTCATAAAAGCATTAAGGAATAAAAAAAGGGAGACAATGTGGAGCAGGGGCACAAATAGAGTAAAATGCCACACATCCTATCTAGCTTCTCTTTCCTGAAGGAAAACAGTCACCATTTCCCCTGGTTGGGCAAAGGGAGAAGAGGCAGAAGGATCCCCTTCCCAAGTCTCTTTTCTATTTGACTGCAATTCTCCACACACACACACACACACACACATTTACTTGGGAGAAAACCTCACCCTACACAAAGCTGGTTCTTTCCAAAGAAGCCTGTTTAGGATTATGTGTTACTAGGACCTTCCACAGCTCTGCATGCTAGTGGTAATCTGGCTTGTCCTGTTCTTTATGTGCCTCTCTAAGGGAAATAAAACAAAATCTGAGGTAGAAATAAAATGGTGGGCATTTTCCAGCTGGGCGAACTTCTAATGACCATGGAACAATCACATTAAAAACAAACAAACAAAAGGCATCAAGAAAACAGAGAGAGGCAACAACAGCACACATAAAACAAAGGGATAACTTTTCATTTGGTGGTGAAAATGCAAAGCAAAGAGGAAGAGATGCCATTTGAGGGTTCAATTTTGTCTCTTTTTTGTTGTTGTTTTGGTTTGTTTTGTTGCTCTCTTCTGCATTGCTGTACACAGCTCTGCAGCCCCCTAAGCTCTCTGTGACCTACAAGGATTCTGGGCTACTGATCCAATGGGGCAATCAAGATGCCTATAACCCTAGCTGAGATACAGAAGTTGAATCTTGTGGTCTAAGGTAATTTGCCTCTCAGAGTCCTAATCAGATATCGTCTCTGACTGTCCCAGATGATTTGATAATTCGACAGGGGGGACTTTTGTTTTTTATTGTCTGTGCACTCTCTACCGACTTGTCACAAAATTGTCAGGGACTAAGGACTTCCACACACAACTGCCTTGCTCCAATTTGATCCCCAATATTGGTTAAAAAGAAAGAAAGAAACGCTTCTTAAACACTGGGATACTCCTGTTGTATTTTCAAAGTTTTAAAGATTATCTTTTTAGCACGCTTCAGCTTGCTCCTTAATACATTCAAAATATTCTCCTTGTCATATTTTTTCCCAACCATTGAGGTAAACATACATATTTAAGATAAAGTAACATTGAAGCCTAGCCTATTAAATCTCAGCAGTACATAGTGCTTTCAACACATTCCTTTGAGGTACTGTACAAATCACAATCACTTTCCTGAGTTTTTTTTCTTTTTTTTCTTCTTTTTTTTTTGCAGACAGAACAATAAACGAAACAAACCGCGGAAATTAAAGTCCAGATTACCGTTACCCTGTTTTACCTGTTCTTAGTTTAATACCGCAGAACAGACAGGATTGAGGAATACTGTTGCTTTTAGACTAGCCAAAATAGGAGGGAGGGGGGAAAATAAAAAAAGCAAAACTAAACCAAAGTCACACCTGGTTCTCTGTCACAACACAACTGTTCATGTCTTTAGTCCCATAACATTTTGAAGTTAAAGCTCTTTATATTAGCACATGCCACCAATGTAATTGTGAGGCAAACAAAAAGGAAAGGAAGGAAGGAAAAAATAAAGCACCACTTTAGGCACTTGAAAGCAACTAAATCTCAAAAACAGCAGAATGAATCAACACACAGGGTTCATGTCCTTCTTTCAAAAAAAAAAAAAAAATCAACCCCTCCACGATGAGAGTGTGTTGTCTAGTCTGAACGGAATGGAAGGGGACATCAACATCCTATCATCATCTGTGGCTCCGCAGATCAACAGCTCTCTCCTCGGATGCACTATTCCTTCAAGCCTAAACCTGGCTCTTTAGATGCAACGGGATCATTTTCCCACCCCCACCCCCTGTACCCTTCCGTAATGTCAACACCGCTGAAAAAGGGGTTCCGTGCCCTAGGTAACAGGTTTGTGTGTACATATGTGTGTGCGCGCACCAACATTCATTACATTTTTTTTGTTTTTGTTTTGTTTCACCATTTTTGTTTTTTTTTTTGTTTGTTTGTTTTTTGTTTTTTTTAAAAAAGAGAGACGGCTTGTCACTGACTGCAGCCAAACATTTTGTTCCATTCGACGTATGTGTCGAGCTCCTTTGGAGAGATGCTAGGCTGTATTTTGCAAAACGCCTTGTCGAAGTCTTGGTACGTAACAGGCCTCAACTGACTGGGCATAAGGGCCGAAAGGTCTGTGGCTGGCATGGCATGGAGGGGCCCCACGACGGCTTCCTGACACAAATGAGCCACGTCGAGTCCAGAGAAGCCTTCTGTACGCTGGACTAGCAGTGCAACCTCCTTGTCGCTGAGGCAGTAATTGTGCTGTGAAAGCAGCTGTACTACTATCTGGTGCCTGGCTGTGCTGTCAGGAAGTGGGATTAAGAGTCGTTTCATGAAGTACCTTCGAAGAGACTCGTCTATTTCTTCCGGTTTACTGGTGGCGCAGATGACTACTATTTGGTCCTCAGCGGAAGTGAGCACGGTGTCCAGCTGCATAAGGAACTCGGTCCTCATCCGACAGACCGGACTGTGCTCTTCACTCACTTGGGATGAAAGGAGCATATCAATGTCACTAACAAAAATCACCGAGGGCTGTCGGCACCTTGCCACCAGGAAGGAAGCGTGAACAATTTTTTCTCCTTCTCCCAACCACTTTGTGGCAAGAACAGAACCTGTGAGTTTGAAAAATGTGGCACCTAGTTGGGTAGCTATACATCTCCCCAGTAATGTTTTGCCTGTGCCCCGCGGTCCAAATAAGAGGATGCTCCGAGGTAGAGCAGTCAGCCCGTTAAATGCATCTGACCTCAATACTGGCCATAAAACCTCCTCTTTAATAACAGCCTTCACCAAATCTAGTCCAGCAATGTCATTCCAGTCTACAGGTGGCCCTTGGCTGATAATCTCATTGGTCACAAGATCCATGAGGTGCGCATCGGTGTTCTTCAGTTGCTCGTCCACAGAGTGGTTGGATGAGGTAGCTCCACGAAGTCCCGGGCCTTGCATTGGATGAGGAAGAAGCTGCCTATGTTCTTCGCCGTGTTCGTTCATGACGGGAGAGCTATATTTCCCAAAGGGCTCACTTGCTCGGGAGCTGAGGGAATTTTTAGCAGAACTATAGGAAGGGGGCGTCAGAGCCCGACCAGACTGGTTAAATTTCCTTTGCTGCTCGGAAGCCATGATTTGTTTGGTTGGCTTAAAGGCCAAGGAGGAGGATTCAGCGCTTCGGTCAAAGCCATTCCCTCTGCTGGCATTGGAAATGCTGTTGTCAGGCATCCTGTACATGGGGCTTTGTGTAGATCTCTGTTGGCCATAGTTGTAATTTCCATAGCTGGAGTCCATTTCTCCTTGCCCTGCCATATAGAAAGCTTTTCTCTTGAGAGAAGTTGCTGAGCTATTGGTCAGGGCTGACGGCGCAATGGGCGTTAAGCCATGACTCTGGTAGGTGTACCCAGGTACTGTGGTGGGGGGGAGAGTTGGGGCAGGGATACCTGAAGGTAGATAGGCTGAAGGAGGTGGTGCTCCACCAGGGCTGTAGCCAGGCCCAACAGCACTTTGAGGGGGATAACTTGCTGGAGGGTAGCTATAACTGGAAAGGTTAGATGTCCCATTGTAGCCTGGTACTAGGGCTGGTGGTGGTGGTGGAGGAGGAGGTGGCTGTAAAAGCCCAGAGCTATGCAAAGGAGAGGGATGTGAAGGAAGTGCAGGTGCTGGCTGGCCACTGTAACTTGTATGCAGGTATGATCCGTTATACCCTGCGGCATATTCCTGAGATGGGAGCCCTGAATGCAGACTGGGGACTGTATGACTTCCGCACGTACTACTTGAATAACTAGGTTCCGTCAGGTTGCTAGCCACCCCAGGTGAGCTCCCTATACTGGCAGAGACATCCGCCGGAGGGAGGGCAGTACTTACTCCAGCTTTGCTGGCGGTAATAACATCTGGGACACAGTTCATAGGATAAACACTCTCAGAGTTCAGAGAAGACTGCCAGGGCTCACTTTCGCTTTTGCGACCATTCACCAGCCCTGATGGAGGCTCCACATAGTTACCCAGGATGGGGCGTTCGGCTGGCCCTTCCAAAATGCCGGAATACTTTTCTGCATATTTCTTTAGCAGATTTGAGGCTGTGAGAGCAGAGATGTCATCGTTCGCCCAGGCATACTGATAGGTACGCTGAAGATGGCCACGGTAAGCTTCTACCTTGTGGGCGGGAGAGCGGGGTCGAAGTGATGTCAAAGTGCTGCTCTGGCCACTGGGCATGTTCTGGCGTCCACTGCATCTTCAAGCCTGAGGGGTTTGGGAGGGAGGAAAAGCAAAATTAGCAATTAGATGAAAAAAAGACAAGTGCAACGATATCTGAGCGTATCAACTCTCGATTTCTTCATTTATATGCAGAATTGTGAGGTTGAAATCAACAGATCACATGCAAATTATCTATCAAAAGAAGAAAAAAGACTACTGCCAGTGATTCATTTTCTTGAAGAAGAAGGGGGGGGGAAGGATACAGCCACCCTTCTAACGTGTTTCTCTAACTTGGAAGGGAGAGAGAGAGAGTCGAAGAAATTATTTTATTCAGCTGGATTTGTTTTAAAAGGTCGCACATGGACCTTCTTCCTATCCCAAGCATGGACCTGCTATTAGATAATATCTTCTTTGATATCTAAAGCATACCATCTTCCCTTATTGCACTTTTAAATTTTAATGGAGGAGGGGGGAAAAAAACTTTCCATAAGCTACAGCTGACAAATCACATCTAGGATACCTTTCTTTGGTACTGAACTCCTAGTTAGCACAGTATAATGCACCCTGCGCAGAACAATATGACACAGGCATAGCAGGTCACTCCATAATCCAACTCTCATCTAAAGTGGTCCATGACAGTTTCAAATCTGCTTCGTGGAGTGCAGCAAAGCAATCTCCCAGGCAGCGCTCCATTGCTTTCATCACACAAAGCCTACAACTCAGTATGAATTACAACGGATTGCTCTCTGCGTTAAGAGTCCTGTTGTAGAGGCTCTGGAAGGAAACAGGCAAAGGTGGGCGGGTGGGGTGGAAAGAGCAAAGCCCAGAAACACTTGTCTATCTTCTTTCTCCTTCCATTCTCTTCCAATTCCCTCCAAACCGATAGGGAATGGGAAGAGGGGCAGGAGAAAAGAGAAATAAATGTTAAGTAAATTATTAAAAGTTTTTTTTTTGGGGGGGGAGGCACAATGGGACAAAGTTCAGGCATCAGAATTTCATTTTTTAATGTGTGTCATTTCCCAGGAAAAAAGTGGCAATAAAGTTTATCATCTTATCTTATCTTATCTTACCATCTCTAGACTTGTTCAGCCTAATCTTCACTCTTTCCTTCCTTTTCTCCTCCCTTCCATCCTTCCTTTGATATTACTTGGAGCAGATGCTCAGATAAAAAGGCTTGTTATACATCAAACATGGATGGCAGAGTTTCTCTGATAAATTACTACTATCTTTCGTTTACAGCCTAATACGCTTCCTATTTTGCGCTGCTTCTTCTTCTTCCTTTAGCTCTTCTTTGCCCGATTCCAGCATCTTGGCAGGACTGTCTTAGCCCTGCTGAGCTAGACCGAACACATACAGTTTGGCAACAGAGTGGCATGTTTATTCCCTGCTGAATCCCTATTCCTTGTTTGCACATCCGCTGCACCAGACACAGGAAGTTAATTAGCAGCATGATGCTGTGCTAATTGTGTTAATTTACAAGGTTTTAGTCAAAAGAATCATGCCAGGGCTGGCACTGCTGTCAGGCTTCCGGCTTAATGATTAAGAATACTGAAAACAAGGTGGGAAGAATTGCAGTAATTACACAATAATTAATAGAGCAACGGGATTAATTTGTAAATATATTTTATTGCAATAGCGCTGATATGAATTTGGATTATTTAAACTGGAGGCTGTTGACAAGATTCACATAGGTATGCTTTCTCACTTAATCCAATGATTTAATAACATAACTTAAGCCCAATACTAAAAGTTTTACATTGTGTGAGAATATGAAGCTTGAATCCTCAGCTTAGTCAAAAAGATGGGACTCGAGCAATATGTTTATCAGGTTCGTGAAAGCTATATTTTCACAATTTTAATTAAACATAACTTATAGAAGCATCAAATTTCATTAAGAAATTGTTGGCAGTTTCTTCACAATATTTCACATTACGTTGGAAACAGAAAAAACAGAAGCAGGGTATTTATTAAATGTAGGAGGGGAATGAAAGAGACACGAATATATTAACCTCATAGTTCTTTCCTTTATGCTTACATCTTTGGAATTTTAAGTTTTCAGAAATTATAAAGTCAGCCTATTGCCCCCAACAATCTGGCTCCTCATTTTATCGACCTTGTAAGCATGGAAGACTGAGTCAACTTTGAGCCAGTGAGACTCAAACTGCCATACTGCTGGCACCCAGCAGTCAGCAGAATTAGCCTACAATACTGCATTCCAACTACTATGACACCACAATAGTTGTGTGGTGCAGTGACTTGATACTGTCCTATAGAATTTCCTGATAAAGTATATTTCATGGTTCTGTTGTGTTGTACATCATCCAGGCACTAAATCAACAGAGTGTGTCCAAACTATGGAACTACTTGAAAGCTGGCATGAAATTTTGACTGCTTTCCATGAAGCACAATGATGCCTATCTAGCCCACAAAGTTCCACTTTTGCTTCATCAGTCTATATATGTTACTCCAGGAGCTTTGGGGCAAACTTGAGATGAACAATAATATTTTAATGAACAATGATTTCTGTAGGAGATGACTAAGCTAAACCTGAGGAAGGGGGTCAAACACGTCATGTTAGGAGTCCCTTCATGGCCGCAAGAGTTCTAAGTTCAGCCCACCTTGAATTCCTTTCTATTCTTAACTCTCATGCATTTCCCTAATGGCCAGATTCTTGTAGACAACTTAAGCTTGCAATAAATATTTATACTCATTTGAACTGCCTGAATCTCCTGATTTCCTGGGCGCTTGACATTAATCTAAGGAATTCAAGGTGGGCTAGACTTAATATTTTTTGTGGGCACGAAGGGATTCCTGACTTATAACACATTTGACCTCTCTCTCCCTTGGATTCAGTCTGGTCATATCCTACATCTTGTGCCTTTTTAACTTTCCTTGAAACTTATTTTTACCCAGAAATTTTTGGTGGTTGAGTCTTCAACATAAACTTAAGCTAAAGCAAAAGTGATGCAGAACACTATTACAGAGGCAGAGGTGGTATTTAGCCAGTTCTGACAGGTTCTGGAGAACCGGCAGTGGAAATTTTGAGTAGTTCGAATAACCAGCAAATAGGCTGGCCCCACCCCCGCTGCCTCCCAGCTGATCTTCTTTTGTTGCCCTGAACAGGAGAACAGAGCTGGAAAGCAGGTTAGTGGGGTAGGGAGGGAATAGGGATTTTGCAGTATTCTTCCCCTGCCATGCCCCACAAATCAATGTCCACAGAACCGGTAGTAAAAATTTTTGAATCCTACCACTGCGCTGGGCCTTCTTATATTTTCTAGATTATTTTAATCCCCTGCAGTTGGGGTGATTTTGACAGAACAACAACTTTGGGGAAAGTTCTTTGCTATCTTCTCCATCTTTGAACTGGTGGAGCCTCACAACTGTAGAATTGTTTTTGTAACTTTATATGGATTGAGGGGCATTAAAAAAATCTCATTTTGTGGAAATGATACAGATTTATAAATTCCTTGAATTTGGAGAATTATTACTTTTTTACACCAGTATACTGCAAATTGATTTATTTGTGTAATAAGTGAAACAATCAGCAAGTTTTGGTGCTTTTCATTTGGTCAGATTTTCTATCAGTTGGGCCTATAGAAAGCTCTGGTTACATTCAGGGGTAAAGATCTACAAATATTCAGGAAATGTGAAAGAGGACAAATACTTTTTCTTCAAACTTTTTGTTATTCTGCAGTTCATTTTTTTTAAAGCCATACAGGAGCTAATAAGTATACTGCAGTAGAGTGACTGAAGTCCTGCAACGTTTAATGGGCTGTTACAATGTATAAAGATCTGAATGCACAGAAAAATTATGAAGACAGACATAAAATATTACATATTATCACCTATCTGGCACTTTAAAATTTCCAAACTGTTCCACATTCATCATCTTGGAGTAATGTATAACACAGTTATACATATACTGCATTTCAGGTAAAATCTGAATTCACAGCTCAGTCCCTAGATAACAAGTGTGGGTTAATAGAGCACCTGTAAGGTGTGGCCCTGGGTTTGTGGACATTTATCCTGGTGCTTGGGGGGGGGGGGGCTGTTCCGCACCTGACCGTTTTTTTTTACATTAAAACATTATTTAAAAGTACTTCTTAGGATGCACCTGATAAATCTGATGGGTGGCTGAAGTTGCGCTTTGTGACTGCCTACCCAAAGCAAGACCACGTTAATTAAAGAAGGGGAGGGTGGCCAACATCTGATATGCCAAGGCTTTGTCAGTAGGCCTGTTCTGTGTATAGGAAAGGCCCATAGTAGCCATTTGTAGTGACACTTGTAATATACTTTTAAATTTTCAAGTGTGAGTACAAGGGCAAAAAAACTGGGGATCTCTGAAATGTCTTCTAACAGAAAAGCTATGAGCATACACAAATTGGGTGTTTGTAAGTGTGCGCAGATGTATGCTTTATCCATGTCTATAGCTATCTTGTATTCTTGCACAATTGACAAGACCCAGCCTGTTGTGCTCTTTGCGCCACCATATTGACTTCAGCTTGCAATCTCTGATCACTCTGTTTCCTGTTATATATAGGAATATATAGGACAGAAGAGTGTGAACGACATGGTAAACTCCTTGTCTTCTACCGCTGTATTCCCTGCATAAAGAGTAGGGTAATTCAATAGGCTTTTTTGAATATTTTAATAGGGTAAGAATTAGAAGCACTTACTGGCATTACCCACACTCCATAGCAGTCTGTGGCAACAATTTTAGTTATGTTAATGGAGCTTGATTGTATCTGATATTCTTTTACACACAGGAAAATGCAAAATGAACAAAGATTAGAGGATATAAATGAATGGCGGGAAAGCGGCATGCAAATATTAATTTAATGACTAATTTGGTGTAAAATAGCCCCATCTTTCTCTGTCTCCCTCTCTCTCACACACACACTCACATAAACATACAATTTATAATGCTAAAATATGTATTATAAAGTATCTAGTTTCTTAAAACTGATCCTTGAAAAATAAGTCAGGTTTTCATTGTATTCATCCTCTGGCATAAATGTTCACATGCATCAAAACTATTTATTTGGCATAATTACTAGATAGTCCATTGGTTTCAGATTGCTATCCGAGCTGTGGGTCTGCTCTCTGCACAATAATTGAAAGTTTATTTATTGACGCACGCTAAGTACTAGCACATTTAACAAAGGTTGTAAAAGGCAGCACTTCAGAAGTTATAATATGAATTTAAGAGGAAGAGCCTGTTCTCCTAAACTAAAGTGTAAACTTTTCCTCTACCAGTCGCACTAATTAGCTGTATTTGAAAGTTAATGTTTAATTACAAAATCATTCTCTGTTTTAAGTGGTTTTATTCCAGCATCTGCAGCTGCACCAAGGCTGGCAGATCAAAGATGAAAAAGAAGGAATATTGTGGGATAAAGCTGTCATGGTCTGAAAAAAGTTGGCAAGCTGCATAATTATTATTTAGAAAGCAGTAATAGTAACTGTGCTCTGCTCTCAAGCAATTTGTACTGAAACAGAGATCAGTGCATCTAAATTTATATCAGTAAATTAATATTTGACATCTGACATGGGTAGTTTTATTAGTATATCTCGGTTTGTGATAACAGATTAAAAAAATACTAAAGACTTAAATCCAGGAAATAGCCTCTCCAAGAATGAATATGTTCAGTTTTGAATGCAGAAAACTCTAAATTGATTTACAGATGATAACATTAGCATATGTAAATGATTCTAGAAAAAGCTTTCTTGTACAAATCAGGGTCCATTTTTATTTTTTTTGTTGTGTAAATTAAAATAATCAGAATTGCTTCAAATCAGCCTTTTTTTTCCTTCTAGGTTTTTTCACCATTTCATTATCTATAATTCAAAAGGGGGGAAAAAAGATGTCATTTCAGAATATTTTATGGAATTTGCACAAATACCATATGCAGAGATATGCTGGAAGCTTCATAAATGTGCCCTGTCCCCAGCTTTGAATTACCTCTAAACTTGTCAAGGCTGAAGAAGATACATTTTAGAATTATAACACACATGGGCCTCTATTCGGCAAATGCAGATGGACAGTATCTAACACAAAAATAATCCAAACTGTTCAAAATTTAATGAATGTCTAAAGAGCAAAGTAATTTGGAAATCAGTCTTCTTAATCAGACAGTGAGAACTCAAGATTTTTTTTTTGTTGCTTTCTTTTGTTTTAAATGGTTTAGTAGAAATTAGTACAATTGTTGAGTTCCTTATATAACCACCTATGCTATTTCTCGGTGCTTTTATTCCAACTTGTGCGATCAAAGGGATTAATTGCTTTTCAGATTAACAATTAAGACAAATATATTAAGATTGGCCACTCTAGTAGCAAAAGAAGACAAAACAAAAAAACTCGTCTTTCCTCTAGAAAGAAGAAAATGGAGGAAGCATACAAAAGCCCAGAAAAGAGTTGAAAAATCTTGAACCCTTTCAATGCGAAGACGTACTGCTTCTCCCCTCTCCCCCGCTTCTTCTCACGAACATTAGTTCGGTATGAATCGAGGCAAAAAGAAACAATTGTCTCCCCATCTGTGTTAATTTTATGTCCTTGCCATTGTACTGTCAAAGAATTCAACATTATATTCTGTTCATTTTAGGCTGTAAATAAGTGCTGTGCTAAATAGGGCTGGTCTACTGAATTAAAGGGCAAAGAGCTAAAGCTGTAAGTGAGACATGCATCCGATTATCCATTAGAAGCAGACTGATGGCAGCTTTGCCTGTGCATATTCCTTGCCAAAGCCACTGGCCTTGTCCCTTGCTCCCCACCATATGTACAAGTGCTCATTTCCAGTAATGCCCTTAAACAAAAATCAGTAATTGGAAATTTCACATCTAGTCACTTATCCGTCGTATGCAAAACCAACATCTTTTGTAGGTAGTTGGTGTTTTCTCCTTCCATTTTGAGATGTAAATATTACCGTTTCTTCTTCTTCTTCTTTTTTTTCTTTTGCAAAAGTTACCTTCCTACTTTATGTACTTAGATTTGTTTTTTCATTTTTAAAGTAGAAAAGAAGCAGAGAAATAGAAGCAATCACTCAGCAAGGACATACTGGCCCAAAGACACTTGATGAAATAGGGACCTCCACTCCCACAAACGACCACAATACTACTGTATATCTTTTTTTCCATGAAGTCTATCAAGCCACTGGATATAGAGAGGTAAAAGTCAGCAGTGCAAACCATTAGCTTTAAGTAATATAAAAGACAGGGGAAAAAATCAACTACGTATACAATTGGAATTAGTTAATTCACATTCATTTCAATTTGCATTAAATCCACATGAAATATGGGAATGGGGACTTTTTTATATATTCCCCCCTGCTACCATAAATTAAAAGGAAAAAGAAATGTGATAAGAAAAGTACAAAATCATTAAAAAAAACACCTCAAGATCCATGTGAAGTTAGAACAACCAACTCTGAATCCTGAGCCCTTCAAAAATATCTCAAGTCGGCGTCAACCTTAAATTCATATTTACTAAAAACAGAATATTACATTGATTATTGCAACAGCATAGCCTTTGTTCTTTCAGGCAGTTCTATTCTCCCAGTTTTTCAAGTGCTAGGAGCCATCTAGGACTAAGCATTTAGAACATGGACTATAATAATTAGTTTGAAGTGATTGAATACAGGCACCTGATACCACATCAGAGGCGAAACATCCATCAACTCGGATGAGATCCCAGTGCTCAAAGATGTCAAGTGCTCTCAAGTGTTTGGCTTCATTGAGCTGAAGGTGCTCAATATCTTTAAGAATCAGATCCTTAATAGAGACCATTTTGATTTGCAGTTCTGCAATTTTAAAAAGACAGACTACACAAGCCATTTCTGCACACATATATTCATGTATAAATATACATCTATTTTATAGATGTATATGAGAAACTGATACTGTTTCCCGTAATCTGTAAACTTCATTTTAAGAATAAGGAAGGATTAGATTTTATTATTTCAAAAGACTAGAGTTAACACTCATACTGCCTGTTAGAAAGCACAGCACAGCAGATAACAAAGGGCTTTTGAGCATTACTGGGACCCATAAATGCCTCTTTGGCATCTGCCAGACTGCCTTTTACTTTTGATTTTTAAAGTAGACTTTTTAAAATAATTCAAGCATTCTTAAGTGTTTGGCTTCCTTGAGCTGAAGATGCTCAAGGACAAACTAGCATTATTTTATCTACATGAATGTATCTCAATATAATTCTAAGGTAAGAAGTATTTTGATAGACGCAGAATAGTACTTTATTTAGAACAGTTCTACAAACTCGGAAAAGATAGGACGGAAAGACAGAAAGCATCCTTGGGTAATAAGGATGGGCCTAAGAGAAGTAGGAAAGAGAAATGCTTTCTAATAATGTGGAGCTTCATGGGTAGCATGAGTATTACAATGGCTTAGAGGTACCCATGAACAAATGGTACCCTAAAGGCCATTTTCTACTTTCAAATATCCTTGTGGCTATTGGGCCTAAAAGAAGCAAGAAGTCAGCTATGCTTTTAGATTGGTCTTTGGCCAGCACCTATGTGTGGTCAATAATAACAGCTTAAATGAACTTGAAATGTCAGAGACAGGAAGAATAATGTAAAATCTGTGTATTTAAATGGTTAATATCAAGACGACCAATAATGATGGTGATGGTGATGATGCAACAATTCTGCTACTGCAACTATTCTGCTCACAGAAGAAATTAAAAGGAGGATGCAAAAGTAGACAGAGTAGCTGTTTAAAAGCCAAACTGCTACGCAAGCTACTGGATCATCCTTCACAGATTTGTCTTTCTGTTTTCTTACAGTCCTTCATTGCAGAGAGAATCTTTGCATCATGGATATTGAGGAAATATTAAACCTTATGTTCTCCATTACTAAATAGTGTAACTTATATATCATAACAACATACTGAACCTTTGGAAACTTATTAGAGGATCATTTCTAAACCTATAGATTTCCAATTACCTAACTTTAATATGGTTACACTATGCAATTGTTCTTTTTAAATCACACCTCGTGACTTTCAATAACAGCAAATACCTCTTACCTTCATTCTCTCCCCAGCAATGTTCTCCTCATTTGGATACTTAGTTTCTAACGTTTATGAAGGTGTTTTTGTCTTAACTTATTTAGCGAGAACTGCTAAACCTCTCATACTAGCAAAAATTGATATCAAAGTTTAACGAATCAACTAAGGAACAAGGAACTAAGTTAGAAATGCATCATTCATCCTACTGTTTTGTTTATTATGAGAATAAAATCATATAATAAAATCAACTTTTTTGATTGAAATTGATTACAAAAGGACAACTCAATTAGAATTCTCTGCAGTGGTACCTCAAGTTCTCAATATAAAGTTCCTATCCAGATGTTTTCAGCTGTGGATTTACAGTAGTTTGTTATCAGTGTTTGCTGCATATAACATTGGGATTATTTCCTGTTCAATTTACCAATAAGGTTGACTTTCTTGTGCAAAAAGCCCCTCAAATAATACAATCCATTCATATTTAAGCACTTTTGTTCCTGCTGATTTTTTTTTGGGGGGGGGGGGGGCGTAGTATTAAAAATATGCTGAGCATGACACACTGAAATCAATAGGGCTCAGAAGAGTTAATTTTGATCAAACATATTTGAACTTTAAGGATTTTTAAAGATGAATATCAACTGAAGCCAGAATTTTTCCTTTTTGGATTGATGGATAAACAGATAGAGGAAAAAAAGCTTGGAAGACAATTCCAATATACGATTACTGTGCCACAATTATCAAATGCACAAAGATGGAATGATTCAACATTACCCACCATGGGGGAAATGGTTGGCAAAATTGATAGAACTGACTGAGATGAAAAACGGGTTAAAAGAAAGGACAATATCTACATTTATTAGTGACTTTTTTGCATTAACATGATTCATGGTTTTGATGATTAGACAGGATAGATTATAGAAAGAAGAGAATCATGATGTAAATTAGAGAAGGTTAAAATATAATTATATTTAAATTGCTATGAAGAACATTGTCATAGCTTTCATATCTACTTTTTTTCTACTTGCTTTTCTTCTTTTTCTTCATTTTTAGCTTTTTCTGTTCTTTCTTTTTCTGTTCTCTGTTTTAAACAATTTGTTTTAATTCTTGTTATTGCTTTTTCTGTTATATCTGTTCTAATTACTTTGTATTAATTCTTGTTATTGCTTTTAATAATATGTATATGAAACAATCCACAGTAAGTGAAAATAAATTCCTCCTCTCCATGATTGGATGAGGCCAGACAATTAAAATATGTAACATATGCATTACAGACAAAATATTATTTCAATATTCATTAAATAATGCTAACAGTATATAAGAAACAATATGAAAAAATGATTTATGGTATTCCATAGATAGTTCTGTTACATGCCAGTGTTTTCAGCCAAAATGGAAATTAGA